>NC_092175.1:7649621-7949621 GCF_045791955.1 Oncorhynchus clarkii lewisi
TGGGATCCACAACACCCTAGCAAAACCCAAGCCTACCAATTTCAAAGTCACTTTTGAGCGATTTGCCTGGAATCAGTTCACTGCGAAGACGCCAGAATATGAGAGTCAAAGAAAGACATCAGCACACACACAAAAAAACACACACACATGCACGCACAGACTTTTACGTCTCTCCTCTCGTCTCGCACTTCTCTGCTCTGTCCTCTCCTTTCCTTTAAAAGGGCAATCCGCAATTGAAACAATAACAAAAGTACCCACCTAACCTCCGTTTTATTACAAATCTGAGGGATGGGCCTGGACCAATGTAACCACTCTTAAAGGTAGACTCAGCGAAATGACGTCGCCACGAGCAGCACTGCATATATTGAGATGAGAGAGGTGCAAGGCTTGGCTCTCGCACACAGTTTCTGCGTATGTGCACAGGTTGATTCCACGCTGTCACAGCGTTGGTAGCCGGAGCACCAAAACAGCGGAGAAGATGAGCTTCCCGCTTCACCACTCTTAGTTGTTGCAGAAATTGACCCACTATGCTGTTAACTTCCTGCATCTACGTCATATCGCTGAGTCTACCTTTATATTCAGAAACAGTAAAGTTGATGCAAGGAACTGACCATACAAGATATTACAATTATTATAAACTTTGGACCAAAAAAACATATATTTTGGGTTCTGATGGGGTATGACAGTTGAAATTTCGAATTTATTTTCTTCAAGAATCAATGAGTATATATCATTCATTTATAAGTCCAAAGATTGATATAACGACTGCGGATTTACCCTTTAACTTTCTTGTTCTCTTTAGTTTAATTTGATAAAGCAGCAGCAACAGAAGCTCTCTGTGGTGGCTACATGTCAGCGCAAACACAGAAGAACAAGCACACAGACACACACAGCGGGAGCGGAGATCAATAGTAATATTTTTTCCTGAAGCCACTTAAAGGCTCACCTCTGATTGGTAGATGCTGGAATAACCCAATTATCAGATGAGTTACCAGATGGAGAGAAAGAATGGAGAAAAATGAAAGAGAAGGAGTAGGACAAATTGAAAAGAGCAGTTAGTGGAAAGGTAGGTCAGAAAATATTCACTAATCATACACTATGGGGGTGTGGGGGGGGGGGGGGGTTCAGGTGAAACTGAGCTCTGGTCAAGTCACAATGCGAATAAAGCACATTGATAAAGACAAAGAGAGAGAGAGAATGATTGTGATAGAGAGAAAATATATCCATATTGGGAATGAACAAACACATGTTGCCATATCTACACATTCCATAGAGTATATTCTATCTACACATTCCATAGAGCATATTCTATCTACACATTCCATAGAGTATATTCTATCTACACATTAAATAAAGCATATTCTATCTACACATTCCATAGAGTATATTCTATCTACACATTCCATAGAGTATATTCTATCTACACATTCCATAGAGTATATTCTATCTACACATTCCATAGAGCATATTCTATCTACACGTTCCATAGAGCATATTCTATCTACTCATTCCATAGAGTATATTCTATCTACACATTCCATAGAGTATATTCTATCTACACATTCCATAGAGCATATTCTATCTACACGTTCCATAGAGCATATTCTATCTACACATTCCATAGAGTATATTCTATCTACACATTCCATAGAGTATATTCTATCTACACATTCCATAGAGCAAATTCTATCTACACATTCCATAGAGTATATTCTATCTACACATTCCATAGAGTATATTCTATCTACACGTTCCATAGAGCATATTCTAACTACACATTCCATAGAGCAAATTCTATCTACACATTCCATAGAGTATATTCTATCTACACATTAAATAAAGCATATTCTATCTACACATTCCATAGAGCATATTCTATCTACACATTCCATAGAGTATATTCTATCTACACATTAAATAAAGCATATTCTATCTACACATTCCATAGAGTATATTCTATCTACACATTCCATAGAGCATATTCTATCTACACGTTCCATAGAGTATATTCTATCTACACATTCCATAGAGCATATTCTATCTACACGTTCCATAGAGTATATTCTATCTACACATTCCATAGAGCATATTCTATCTACACGTTCCATAGAGTATATTCTATCTACACATTCCATAGAGCATATTCTATCTACACATTCCATAGAGTATATTCTATCTACACATTAAATAAAGCATATTCTATCTACACGTTCCATAGAGTATATTCTATCTACACATTCCATAGAGCATATTCTATCTACACGTTCCATAGAGCATATTCTATCTACACATTCCATAGAGTATATTCTATCTACACATTCCATAGAGTATATTCTATCTACACGTTCCATAGAGCATATTCTATCTACACGTTCCATAGAGCATATTCTATCTACACGTTCCATAGAGTATATTCTATCTACACATTCCATAGAGCATATTCTATCTACACATTCCATAGAGCATATTCTATCTACACATTCCATAGAGCATATTCTATCTACATGTTCCATAGAGCATATTCTATCTACACATTCCATAGAGCATATTCTATCTACACATTCCATAGAGCATATTCTATCTACACATTCCATAGAGCATATTCTATCTACACTTTGCTGCTCTGTCCCTGCTCTACAGCTCCCTTTCTTGCTCCCTCGCTCGCTCTCTCTCTTTCTGTCCAGGGCCTAATTGTCATGCAGTGAGGGAGATGTGCGACCTTCCTCTCTCCTCTCCAATCTGTTCATTTCTTGTCGTTTACTCTCCTAACAAGGCCTTATTCACCAGTAACGCCCCCAAGGAGAAGACGACGTCCCCTAAATAAATAATTGAAAGAATCGGGATGGATAATACATTACTTTTACAGTGTGTGTAATCAAATGGATTACTCAGGGCCGGCTACAGGCATACGTGACCTAAGTGGTCGCTTAGGGTCCCAGGCCGCTAGGGAGCCCCCAACCCCCAAAAAATGTACATTTTGTTAGTAACTCTCACATAGATATCATGGCATAAGTCATGGCAAAATGTGTAGAATTTCAGGGAATTAGCTTTAAAACTTAAAATAAATTCTCTCCACCCATGGCAAAACAAGTAGAATTGCAGGAAATTTGCTGTAAAACGGTAATTTCTTTCCCTCTGCCCCATGGCAAAATGAGTATAATTGCATGAAGTTTGTCATAAAATTGCTGATCCACATCATGACAGATGCTGCAAACGGATTTCACTTTCTGTCAAAACAAGGCTTTTCACTGTGACACACACACACACACACAAGCATCCCTGAGGGTTACCAGTGACACTCCCTTTGGAGGTCTGAACCCTGCTCATTCAGCACTCAGAGTTCACGTACAGGTCACATAGGATCCCATTCAGACTGAGGAGATGTATGGTATTCCTACGCACGCCTTTCCTACACACATCGCAGTAGTTAGTAATCAGGCTTACCTTAGGCAGGTGCCTAACAGGCTTTGCAGGCATGGTTCCTCTGCGCACGCTGAATAAATGTCATTCAACCGCTGAAAGCCCTCCCACTTCCTGGCCAACAGATTTTCTCCTGGAGTTTTCATTCAATAGAGTTTTCCGTGGGATACATTTATCTAAAGCCATGCCTTTAAATTTGGTGTACCATTTCATTTAAGTTTTCTTGACAGACTCGTTAGAATTTATGGAGAGAACGGTTCAGATGATAATAACAAAAATACATGCAAACACATGCATATTTATCTCCTTTTCAGCACCAATTGGTAGATTTAAAAATGCTCTGATCGTGGATACTATTTATTTATTTCGGGTTAGGAAAGTATTAGGAAAGTATTTCCGAACAATACATTTAAAAAAATTGCGCACAACATATATTGGTGAAATAAGGTTTTTGGATTCATTTGGAAAGTTGCAGTATCCAATTGTTCAATCTATGAAATATTGGAAGGGGAGAAAAGTGTACAATGGGAGCTGCTCATGGAGCTGTGATGCCAACGTCCAGTCGTCTTGAACCGTGTGGCTTCAGGTTTATACTGCTACGTATGGTCTGCGTTCCATAATCATTCAGGCTGCATAATGATTGCACAACTTGCACAATGATCCACTATTGCTAGCAATCCTCAGGAACAACCCCATGAATATGACAGAGGGAAGAAAGGTAAACTAACAATGGAATGGAATGATGCAAAATGTAAGGAAACTAACACTAAAGTCTCTTAGTCTCTTCTTTCATCGGTGACGGTGACTACCGATAGTGACTCATATTTAACAAGATACAAATGACAAAAAAATAGCGTGAAAAGTCAAGTCTATATTACTAAAAGATTAAATCAACTCGGAAAGTTTGGCAGTACCCACTGGGCAAAAAACGGTTGAATCAACGTTGTTTCTACGTCATTTCAACAAAATAATTCAATGCAATGATGTTAAATCAAAGTGGAAAACTGATCAGGGAATTTTGTCTTTTTTTCACCCAACTTTTAACCTAAATCCAATGACATGGTGTAAGTTTTCGTTGAATTCACGTTAGTTGACAACTTAACGAAATATATATCAAAACTAGATGTTGAACTGACGTCTGTGCCCAGTTGGTATACTGTCATTTGCGCACGGCTACAGAAGCTTACACTAACAAATTTCTGTAGATTTACAGCAAAACGTTTACAGTTAGCTACTGTAACACTATATTACACTACTGTAAAGAGCAATGCATTATGGGGGCTCAATGGCATTGCACTACACTGTTGTAATTTTACAATACAATTCTTCAGTAAAGTATCGTATTACATGTTTTGCTTTATATTTACAGAAGCATACTGTGAATTATGGTGGATTGTGGGAAAATGTTGTGGGCAGGAAAGAATCTCTGGCTCATTAACATATTTTGAGGCGTACCTTGTAAAAGGCTATACTTGTTGCACCGATTAGTGAGAATGCTGTACCCCACAGAATACAGTACTATACCATATTTTTTAAATATTTGTCCTGAAAATTATCTCTCCTCCCCTCTCTCATTTTGTCC
Organism: Oncorhynchus clarkii lewisi; assembly: GCF_045791955.1. Classification (NCBI taxonomy): domain Eukaryota; kingdom Metazoa; phylum Chordata; class Actinopteri; order Salmoniformes; family Salmonidae; genus Oncorhynchus; species Oncorhynchus clarkii. Next base: position 7,654,624 of record NC_092175.1, read on the forward strand.
TCCCCTATTCTCTCCTTTTGTGTCCTCTGCTATTTCATCTACTCTCCTCTTGTGTCCTCCCCTCTCTTCTTTCATCGACTCTGCTCTTGTCTCCTCTCATTTCCTCTCCTCCGCCCTCCTCTCCTCTATTCTGGGGGAGCAGAGAAGTGTCACAGATTTGTCCTGTAAATCTACAGTAACTTACTGGCTACTGTGCTGCCAGTAATTTACTGTCATTCACTACCACCCCACAGAATACAGTACCATACCTTATTTTTGGAATCAAAAACCTTTTAATGTAAATCAACAGTAATTTACTGGCTAATGTTCTGCAAGTAATTTACTGCAATTCAGCATACAGTACCATACTGTAATTTTGGAGTGCCAAAAACCTTTTGTGGATGCATGGTATTGTTGTGGCTCATTAACAAATGTTGAGGCATGGCTTGCAAGAGGCTATACTTGTTGCACCCATTAGTGAGAGTGCTGTACCAATTTAAGTGATATGTGGTAGTAATCCCCTAATAACCTAATGACTATAGGGGACAGATGAGAGTGACAGCAAGTCTCAAAGCTGTAATGGTTGAGTGATTAGCCATGTCCTTTTGATCGGTTTTGTCCTGCACTCACTGCCAGTTTAGAAGCCTTTCTTAAGGTCTCTTACAAGTGCAAGCGATATAAAACACCAAATATTGAAAGGGTGTGCTGTATTTTTATTTATTTTGACTATTTCCTACACTGTAGAATAATAGTGAAGACATCAAAACTATGAAATAACACATATGGAATCATGTGGTAAGCAAAAAGGTGTTAAACAAATCAAAATATATTTTATATTTGAGATTCTTCAAAGTAGCCACCCTTTGCCTTGATGACAGCTTTGCACACTCTTGGCATTCTCTCAACCAGCTTCATGAGGTAGTCACCTGGAATGCATTTCAATTAAAAGGTCTGCCTTGTTAAGAGTTAATTTGTGCAATTTCTTTCCTTCTTAATGCATTTGAGCCAATCAGTTGTGTTGTGACAAGGTAGGGGGGGGTATACAGAAGATAGCCCTATTTGGTAAAAGACCAAGTCCATATTATGGCAATAACAGCTCAAATAAGCAAAGTGAAATGACAGTGCATCATTACTTTAAGACATAAAGGTCAGTCAATCCAGAACTTTTCAAGAACTTTGAATCACGAGCAATGGATATTAGACTGGTGGAACCAAATTTGAGATTTTTGGTCCCAACCGCCGTGTCTTTGTGAGAGGCAGAGTAGGTGAACAGATGATCTCCACATATGTGGTTCCCACTGTGAAACATGGAGGTGTGATGGTGCTTTGCTGGTGACACTGTCTGTGACTTATCTAGAATTCAAGAGACATTTAACTAGCATTCTGCAGTGATACGCCATCCCATCTGGTTTGCACTTAGAGGGACTATCATTTGTTTTTCAACATGACAATGACCCAACACACCTCCAGGCTGTGTAAGGGCTATTTGACCAAGAAAGAGAGTGATGGATTGCTGCATCAGATGACCTGGCCTCCACAATCATCTGATCTCAACCCAATTGAGATGGTTTGGGATGAGTTGGATGAGTTTTAGCTCGCTGCACCACTCGGGAGGCCATTCACTTACATTTTCAACCTCTACCTGAACAAGTCTGTAATACCTACATGTTTCAAGCAGACCCCCATAGTCCCTGTGCCCAAGAAAGCCAAGATAGCCTGCGTAAATGACTACTGCGTTGTAGCACTCACGTCTGTAGCCATGAAGTGCTTTGAAAGGCTGGTCATGACTCACATCAACACCATTATCCCAGAATACATAGACCCACTCCAATTTGCATACCGCCCCAACAGATCCACAGATGACGCAATCTCTATTGCACTCCACACTGCCCTTTCCCACTTGGACAAAAATAAGTATGTGAGAATGCTGTTCATTGACTACAGATCAGGATTGAATACCATAGTACCCCCCCGTACATTGACTCGGTACCAGTACCCCCTGCATATAGCCTTGTTATTGTTATTGTATTGTGTTATACTTTTTAAAAAACTTTAGTTTATTCAGTAAAATATTTTCTGAACTCTTATTCTCTGACAACTGCATTGTTCGTTAATTAAGGGCTTGTAAAGTAAGCGTTTCATTGTAAGGCGTTTCATTGTAAGGTGTTGTATTCAGCGCATGTGACAAATACAATTTGATTTGATTTAATCACAGTCAGTTTGGAAGCTTTTGTTTAGGCCTCTAGAAGCGCAAGTGATATAAAACACCACATATTCAGAAACATTTTGTAATACACAAATACCTAGCAGCCAACCTGCTTGCACTAAACCCATGTAATTACTGTAACTTGCCAGCATGATTAGTAGCATTTCCTTTCATACAGTATATTGGGCTAGTTTAACATTATTGTCATTGCTCTGCGTTTTCCAGTAACTTACAGGGAGCCAAGTTCCTGTAAATTTGACAGTAACATAATTTGCACTAACCAGAGATCAGCAAAGATACATTCCAAAGGTATTTTGTTACAAATACAGGGTATGCTGAAGGCGAATGTGTCCTTAACTACAACAACATTCCCCGTCATGGCTACAGAACCATTTTACTTGCTATGACTATGATATGTGTTGTTGTTTTTTAAGTCGGTCTGGACAAGAGAGTCTGCAAAATGAGCAAAATGTAAAATGTTAAAAATGTACATTTGCAAGGGACACTGCTGGGTATTATTCTAATGAGCTCCGCCCTCAAACTATTTGTATTTTGATCCAATTCGGCCTTGTTTTGGGGGCGGAGCTCATTAGAATAATACCCAGCAGTGTGCTTTGAAGGGTTCATTTTTGGTTACACTTTTTTGGGGGTCGTTTAGCAGATACTCTTATCCAGAGTGACTTACAGTGTATTAAACTAAGGTTAACAATAATATACCACAGTCATAGCAAGTAAAAAGATGATGTTACCGTTACAGAGAAATGTTGTAGTTAGATGATGTTACCGTTACAGAGAAATGTTGTAGTTAGATGATGTTACCGTTACAGAGAAATGTTGTAGTTAGACGATGATACTGTTACAGAGAAATGTTGTAGTTAGACGATGTTACCGTTACAGAGAAATGTTGTAGTTAGATGATGTTACCGTTACAGAGAAATGTTGTAGTTAGATGATGTTACCGTTACAGAGAAATGTTGTAGTTAGACGATGATACTGTTACAGAGAAATGTTGTAGTTAGACGATGTTACCGTTACAGAGAAATGTTGTAGTTAGATGATGTTACCGTTACAGAGAAATGTTGTAGTTAGATGATGTTACCGTTACAGAGAAATGTTGTAGTTAGACGATGTTACCGTCACAGAGAAATGTTGTAGTTAAAAGCAGGCTACATTGCAAGTATGTAGTTGCATTAAAAAAAAAAATACAAAATGCATGTATTGTAATTAAACTGTTACATGGATTGTAGTCTAGGCTAGAGAAATACAGAAGAGGTATTGGAAAACATATATCACATACATGTACCAGAAATACTGCCCGTCGATGGCACTAGCTACCTGCACTGTAAATCTGCAACAGTTTACTAACCCACTGTGCTTCCAGTAATGCCTTCCAGTAATGCCTTCCAGTAATGTACTGTAAATTACAAAAAATACAGCATGTTGCTGTAGTCAGGTGTTCTGGTAATATCCTGTAAAGTGTTACAGTAAAGGTCCTGTACATCTACAGTAATTTACTGGCTTCTGTGTTGCCAGTATATTACTGTATGCTGTATGTACAGTAACCTACTGGCTACTGTGCTGCCAGTAATTTTCTGTAAAAATTACAGGAAATGTTTTACACTGTAGAAGGTGGAAAAGGTGATATGTTGATATTCTTCAGATTGCTGCCATATGACTGGTTTCACATTTGTCTCCAGCGATCATAAGGGAAAATCGATCTAAAACAATTGGCATTGTTTTAGACTCTCACCTCTTCACTTGTTTTCACTCCTCTCGTGCCTCCTCCCCCTTCCTCTCCTCTCCTCTCCTCTCCTCTCCTCTCCTCTCCTCTCCTCTCCTATTTAATTTACTCTCCTGTCCTCTCCTCTCCTTTTGTGTCCTCTCCTCCCCTCTCCTCATATTTAATTTACTCTTCTGTCCTCTCCTTCCCTCTTTCATCTACTCTCCTCTGCTCTCATTTCCTCTCCTCCGCCCTCCTCTTCTCTCCTCTATTCTTGTGCAGCACATTGTGTGTCCCCTTCGATACAATAAAAATCCCATAGAGACTGTGAAAAGGGTTAAGGTTGGCTCAATTAAATATCGATTAAATACATAATAATAGTCCTCTGACTATTACCATTCACACTCTACTGCTCTCTCACAGTTGCCTGGATACAGGCCATTTTAGTGGTGTTTGTGTGTGTGTGGGTCTGTGCGTGTGTGTGTGTGTGTGTGTGTCCTTCAGCACACGTCCTTATGCTATCGTCATTACTTCAATTATGTGTGTTATCTGACTGTGATCGCATACAGACAGCTCATGAATAATTCCAATGCGTGTGGAGAAGAGAAACCATATGTTTGTTTACCCTGCAAAAACACGTATTGATACACACACACACACACACACACAAACGTCTGATTAATAGAAAGATACAAGTGACAGAACGGAGAAGCTCACAGCATGTGACACTCAGCATAATAAAACTGCTCACACACACAGGTGTGTGTGTGTGTGTGTGTGTGTGTGTGTGTGTGTGTGTGTGTGTGTGTGTGTGTGTGTGTGTGTGTGTGTGTGTGATCTATGAGATGTGAAAGTGTGTGTCATCATGGCAGACACACTGAGGCTTTGAGGAATGATAAACACACATGCCCTCTAAAAATGCCACCCCACGCAAAGACCTTCCCTTGTACCAAGCTGTGTGTGTGTGTGTTTCTTCTGCTCGGCTTGTATGGCTGATTTACATCCAGTGATTCAGCTCCCTGTAGGACTCGACTGTCCCCCTACACACGCACACACACACACATGCACACACACACACACACACACACGCACACATGCACACACAAAGACACAAGAAAATTCACACCTGTCCTCACCAGGGAAAATACAGCCCATTTCCGCCCCACAGAGAGGTGTTCAGCGAAGGTGTGAGTCTGACATAGGAGGGAGAAGAGAGAGAGCGAGGGAGAGATTAGGTTCATTATCTGTTTGAAGGCCAGAAAAGAGTCGAGAGAGAACAAACTGTCTGTGTGCATGAGGACACAGTTGAACACACAGCCCTCTGCCTACAGGGCATGTCATGCACACATATCTCCTCTCCTCTCTCGCTCCCCCTTCTCTCCTCGCTCCCTTCCTAAACACTAACCTTAAATCCTGTCTGTACTCAGTGGGACTGAGGAACAAACCAGCTTGTTTCTCAGCATGTGTTCAGTAGAGAGCAACTGTCATTAATTACAATCTACCTATTAGGTGTAGGTCTAAGGTAGGTTCACTGATTGAAGAGAGGGGAGCAGTTTATTACATTCATTAGTACCCAGTTCAACAGCACCACCCTGTGGCCTTTCACTGTACTGCATCTGCTATCACAGAGGACTGTCTGTCTCCGCAACTGTGTGTGTGTGCGCACTGCACGTGTGTGCACTGCATGGTGCAAGGCCACGGCCACAAAGAGACTCATAAAGACGTACAAAATTGCATGACGCATTCATCACTGTCTGTTTTTTTGTCCGTCAAAAGTTAAACTCTTTCCGGAAGAGTTTCATAAAATAAAAAACGGTTGTCCATCATCCATCAACGGATGACATCCACTGAAAAACCATTGGCTCAATCCGTAATTTCCGGATGCCAAAAGTCTCTGTGGCAGCGTCCTTAAAGAGCTAGGAACCACAGAAGAGAGCGGGAGCAGCGTGTATTCCTTTATTGCACAGACACACCCCAGAAAGCTGAGCAGTCATGCCTGCATTTAGACCAAAACGACACTAACCATAAATCCCGAAACAGAACATTTACCAAAAGATATAGGAGGAACACATACATAAGTACAGTACATCTGTCTACTCTAGAAGTATTCACCGTAAATAACAACATTGTCATCACTAAACCACAGCGTGCGTGTCGACGGAGCAGCTACAATAGAGAAATAGAGAGAGAAATATATAGACGACACAAATACACTGAGCGAACAAAACATTAGGAACACCTGCTTCTTTCCATGACACAGACTGACCAGGTGAATCCGGGTGAAAGCTATGATCCCTTATTGATGACACTTGTTAAATTCACTTTAATCATTGTTGATTTAGGGGAAGATTCAGGTTAAAAAAGGATGATTTTTAAGTCTTGAGACAATTGACATCCAGAGGGTGAATGGGCAAGACACAATATTTAAGTGCCTTTGAACGGGGTATGGTAGTAAGTGCCAGGAGCACCGGTCTGAGTGTTTAAAGAACTGCAACGCTGCTGGGTTTTCCATGCTCAACAGTTTCTCGTGTGTATCAAGAATGGTCCACCACCCAAAGGACATCCGGACAACTTGACACAACTGTGGAAAGCATTGGAGTCGACATGGGCCAGCGTCCCCGTGGAACACTTTCGACACCTTGTCGTCCACGCCCTGACGAACTGAGGCTGTTCGGACGGCAAAAGGGGTTGCAACTCAATATTAGGAAGACGTTCCTAATGTTTGTGCACTCAGTGAACAGGTAATAATAACAACAGGCAGTTTGTGTGTTGTATCTCTGGCTTTAGTTCAATGAATTAAGGGGGCTTTTGGGTTAATTCGGCGCAGAAACGGCACTGATCTATGCAAAAGATACTAGGAGCAACGCACAGGCAACTTATATGGTCATAACAAAAGGCCATTAGAAACGTAAACAATGACTTGTGAGTGGAATAGGCTGTTAGCCTTGAGTCCATCTTTCATACACATGCATCATCACTGCATATTCACTAGTCTACACCTACAGTACGCCTAAAGTACACCTACACATCCTGTTAAAAATACCTTATACCATCCCTCTGACTTATAACAGACCATTCACTATTCATCCAGCTCCTTTCCGTCCATCTATCCATCCAATACATCAGCCAAGGCCAGGAGATTTTCCTGATCATGTGATCTGACCAGGGAAAATCCCAGACCCTATTACCAGGCTATTTGGCTCTGCTGGTCAGAGAGAACCTCTCTGGCTTGGAAACCACTGTCTCCATCATCTGCATCTTCTACTTCTACGGGTCTATCTGTTCGGGTAAGGGGTTACCTCTGTGTGTGACAGTATCAGTACTAGCCTATAAAAATGCGTACAGTACAGAAGCTACTGGCAATGTTACAACAGCAACACCATTTACAAAGAGGCCGAGCAAGAGGGAAGGGTTGGAGTTGTGTGTGTCACTATGCATCCCTATGTTTGTCATCATTACTTCAAGCGGGGGTAGAACTCTGCCAGCGTGCTCTGAGGGATTCTCTTCAGCATCTCTTTGGGGAAGATTCTCATCAGCTGCCAGCCGATATCCAGTGTCTCAAACACAGTCCTGTTCTCATAGGCTCCTGGAACAGAGAGAGAGAGAGAGAGAGAGAGAGAGAGATTACACACTTGCGCACGCACTCAAACACGCACGCAGGCAGACAGGCACACACACACACACACACAGTCCTCCCGTCCCCTCCCCCTATGCCCCAGTGTACCCTGGGCGATGAAGTTCTTCTCAAACTTCTGTAGGAACTCCAGGTAGAGAAGATCATCAGGCGTCAGAGCCTCCTCTCCTACCACAGCCTTCATCGCCTGCACGTCCTTACCTATAGCATAACACGCATACTACACATACACACACAATAACAGATGATTTCCAGCAGAAGTGTCTAATGGTGTTGAGCAGTGTGTGTGTGTGTGTGTGTGTGTGTGTGTGTGTGTGTGTGTGTGTGTGTGTGTGTGTGTGTGTGTGTGTGTGTGTGTGTGTGTGTGTGTGTGTGTGTGTGTGTGTGTGTGTGTGTGTGTGTGTGTGTGTGTGTGTGTGTGTATACATACCAGCTGGTTGGAGACATCAGAGTGGTCTTTGCGTGTCATCCCCTCTCCGATGGCTGACTTCATCAGACGAGACAGTGATGGCAGAACATTGATGGGAGGATAGATCTAGAGAGAGAAAGAGAGAGAGAGGGGTAAAGAGGGAGAGAGTCGGAAACATCACAACATCAATTGAGAGAATCGATTTGCCAGACACTAGAATCCTGCCAAAGCCCAGAGGCGCTGTTTGAAGGTAACAGCCACATTCCTGTGTGTGTCTCTGTGGTGTCACCTGTCTGTTGTGCAGTTGTCTGTCCACATAGATCTGTCCCTCAGTGATGTACCCTGTCAGATCAGGGATGGGGTGAGTGATGTCTGAGAGAGAGAGAGAGAGAGAGAGAGAGAGAGAGAACATCACTTGAGAGAGCGGAAGAAAGTAAAAGACTGTCCATATTTGAGCAGTCAGTTAAGTAATACATGTGTGAACAGTAGCATCGTTGGGAAAAGGGATATGTGTGATCGACATATCATTGTTGGGCATAGTGAGTGTAGGGATCTGGGTGATCGACATGCCATCGTTGGCCATAGTGATTAAAGGGATCTGGGTGATCGACATACTTTCGTTGGCCATAGTGAGTATAGGGATCTGGGTGATCGACATACCATCGATGGGCATAGTTAGTATAGGGATCTGGGTGATAAACATGCCATCGTTGGGCATAGTTAGTACAGAGATCTAGATGATAAACATACCATCGTTGGGAATAGTTAGTATAGGGATCTGGGTGATAACCATACCATCGTTGGGGGGCATAGTTAGTATAGGGATCTGGGTGATCGACATACCATCGTTGGGCATAGTTAGTATAGGGATCTGGGTGATAGAGCCGTTGCGTCCCTCCACCCGACCAGCTCTCTCGTAGATGGTGGCAAGGTCAGTGTACATGTAACCTGGGAAACCACGACGACCTGGGACCTCCTCTCTGGCCGCTGAGACCTGAGAGGTGGGGGGATGACATTTACTCGTTGTCATTGATTTAATGTGTAATAATGTTGATGTTTGCTGTGGCGATGTCTCACCTCTCGTAGCACCTCAGCGCGTGTGTGTGTGTGTGTGTGTTATACCTCTCGTAGCGCCTCTGCATAGGAGCTCATGTCAGTCAGGATGACAAGGACGTGCTTCTCACACTGGTAGGCCAGATACTCTGCTGATGTCAGAGCTAGGCGGGGCGTGATGATACGCTCTATACTGCAGAGAGACGGGGAGAGGGCAAAATCTTCAAGGCAAGAGGTGAGAGGTCACCAATGAAGCATGGTTTCCGTTAGGAAAATGTGGCGCCGGACAACATGACTGGGCAGATTTTAATTTACTGGACACATATGCATAGGGTGACTAACCCATTAGGGCAGGGGTAGGCAACTAGATTGTGCGGCGGGACGATTTTCTCCGGAAGAGATGGTCGGGGGCGGAATATAATTCTGATCATTTGTACACTGCAAATTGACCACAACTAGGCCCAAAAATAGATTGTATTTGAAAATAAAAAACATTGATTACATTGAGACACAATGACATATGTATATTTTTTTATTCGTGGGAATACTTGGGAACAGATTACCGAAGTGAATTCCTGGTGGTTATACAGTAAAAAAAAAAAAAGAGTTTTGCCTGTTTGCCGACCCATGCATTAGGGTGTCCACCCCCAGCGCTCAGAAGGACAGGAATCACATTTACACTATGGTAGTTCATCTTAACAGTGGCGCAGCGGTCTAAGGCACTGCATCTCGGTCCAGGCTGTATCACAACCGGCCGTGCACAATTGGTCCAGCGTTGGCCGGTGTAGACTGTAATTTCTTAACTGACTTGCCTAGTTAAATAAAGGTTAACAGAACATGCAACTCCTGTAATGAAGCAGCCAATAAAACGTCATTTCCCAAAATGCAATTAGCAGGAAAACACCATTCTAAACATTTAGCTGACGCTCATATCAAGAGCGACTTACAGGAGAAATGAGTGTTAAATACCTTCGTCAAGGGCAAATCAACAGATTTTTCACCTGGACAGCTTGGGGATTCGAACCAGCGACCTTTCAGTTACTGGCACAATGCTCTTAACCACCGTATGTGACAGAGATGAAAATCTCTGTTGGAAACTTGGAAAGACGGGGACTTTAAAGATGCAACAATGAGGATGGGTTGCTAATATGACTAGGATTGTGTCTTTGAGCTTCTGGACTACAAAATAAAGTTGATGTGGAAACCAATAGAACACGAAAGAAATTCTGGTTTCAATGGCATATGAGGAAGTCTTTATAAAACAATTGCCTCCGCGTTTCTCGGGTCAGATTTTGCCTAAGATCATTTGAAGCAAGGTAAGATATGAAATAAAAAAAGTTCAGGTTTCAAACAATTAAGTATATGTTTTCAAAATGCCTCCGCCTCGCATTGCAATGTGGAGTGTGAGACACTGATACCCCAGCCAGGTCACCAATGACACAAGTCTGTATTCGACGTTCATCTATGTCTGTTGACTTAGGGGCAAACAGCGAGCACTGTTACCTTCAAGTAGGTTTCAGTTTGGCTCGGGCGTTGGGGATGGGTGTAAACATCTGACCCTGATTCCAAATGTTGCAAGTTCAAAATCCTGCGAAATAAATCTATTTGAGTTTTTTTTGGTTTTAAGCTTAACCTTAAAAATTCAAAGTTTGCCTCCCGGGTGGTGCAGTGGTTAAGGGCGCTGTACTGCAGTGCCAGCTGTGCCACCAGAGACCCTGGGTTCGTGTCCAGACGCTGTCGCAACCGGCCGTGACCGGGAGGTCTGTGAGGCGACGTACAATAGGCCCAGCATCGTCCAGGTTAGGGAGGGTTTGGCCGGTAGGGATATCCTTGTCTCATCGCGCACCAGCGACTCCTGTGGCGGGCCGGGCGCAGTGCGCGCTAACCAAGGTTGCCAGGTGCACAGTGCTCCTCCAACACATTGGTGCGGCTGGCTTCTGGGTTGGATGCGCGCTGTGTTAAGAAGCAGTGCGGCTTGGTTGGGTTGTGTATCGGAGGACGCATGACTTTCAACCTTCGTCTCTCCCGAGCCCGTACGGGAGTTGTAGCGATGAGACAAGATAGTAGCTACTGAACAATTGGATACCACGAAATTGGGGAGAAAAAGGGGTAAAAAAAAAAAAAAAAAAAAGATTTCAAAGTTAATGCCTAAACCACCTTAAAACACAACTTCGAAATTTGAGACACACGGATGAACGTCTAATTCTGAAGTGACACTGTGAGAGCTAGTTGGATACCCTGCCTACTGTTGCCTATGCACTGAATGGCAAATGGGAGGCACGCTTCAATTACGAGTTGAGAAAAAAAAGATTGTAGCTCTTTTTAATCATGGACATCAAAACGCAATTACATTTAGAATTGTTACACAATGACTGGGCTTATAAAAGCACGTTTCACTCCAGCAGCAACTAGCTGAGGAGCTGCAGCAGAAGCTCTACTGCTGTCCGACTCGTGATATTCCCCTCAAAATTAGCTCGATATGCCGTGACGTGTGATAGATAAGATATATGACGACTCACGAAAATGCACACGCCCCAATTATTCCACTAAATGTAGCTAATTAACCTAGAAGCACGACAGTCAACTGTATTTACATCAACTGATATTTCCATCAATTAATAAAAAATAATACTTTTCAATGGGATTGTTTTTTCTCCCGGTCAATTTGGCTGGCAACAATTCTATTTATCAGCTACAACAAAAAAAATATTGCCCAAAAACAGGCAATTACCAGCTAATGAAAACCCTGCAATGAAGGTTAATTGGACAGGTTGAGGAGCAGGTGAGATGAGGGTAGAGGTTAAAGGTTAGAAGTGACCTACGTGGGGTCGTTGGCCAGGTTGAGGAACAGACAGACGTTGTCCATGGAACCATTCTCCTCAAAGTCTGACTTGAAGAACCGAGCTGTCTCCATGTTGACCTGGGGTCAAGGGTTAGAGGTCAAAGTTTAAAGCTGGAATCCTTGATTGAAATAATAACAAAGCGGTCACCCTGTAGTGGAGTAATATTTGATATGTGTATATTATGTATACACTACATCAACAAAAGTATGTGGACACCAGCTTGTCGAACATCTCATTCCAAAATCATGGGCATTAATATGGAGTTGCCCCCTCCCCCTTTGCTGCTATAACAGCCTCCACTATTCTGGGAAGGCTTTCAACTAGATGTTGGAACATTGCTGCTGGGACATGCTTCCATTCAGCCACAAGAGTATTAGTGAGGTCGGACACCAATGTTGGACAATTAGGCCTGGCTCGCAGTCAGGGCTCTGTGCAGGTCAGTCAAGTTCTTCCACACCAATCTCGACAAACAATTTCTGCATGGATCTCGGTTTGTGCACGGGGGCATTGTCCTGCTGAAACAAGAAAGTGCATTCCCCAAACTGTTGCCACAAAGATGGAAGCACAGAATTGTCTAAAATGTATGTATGTATGCTGTAGCGTTAAGATTTCCCTTCACTGGAACTAAGGGGCCGAGCCCGAACCATGAAAACCATTATTCCTCCTCCACCAAACTTTACAGTTACACTATGTATTTGGGCTGGTAGCGTTCTCCTGGCATCCGCCAAACCCAGAAAAGTCCGTCCAACTGCCAAATGGTGAATCGTGATTCATCACTCCAGAGAACGCGTTTTCACTGCTCCAGAGTCCAATGGCGGTGAACTTTACACCACTCCAGCCGACGCTTGGCATTGCGCATGCTGATCTTAGGCTTGTGTGCGCCTGCTCGGCCATGGAAACCCATTTCATGAAGCTCCCGACAAACAGTTCTTGTACTGACGTTGCTTTCAGAGGCAGTTTGGAACTCGGTAGTGAATGTTGCAACCGAGGACAGAGATTTTTTACGCACTACGTGCTTTAGCACTTGGCGTCCCCATTCTGTGAGCTTGTGTGGCCTACCACTTCACGGCTGAGCCATTTTTGCTCCTAGACGTTTCTACTTCACAATAACTGCACTTACAGTTGACCGGGGCAGCTCTAGCAGGGCAGAAATTTAACGAACTGACTTGTTAGAAAGGTGTCATCCTCTGATGGTGCCACATTGAAAGTCACTGAGCTCTTCAGTAAGGCCATTCTACTGTCAATGTTTGTCTATGGAGATTGCATGGCTGAGTGGTCGATGTTATACACCCGTTAGCAACGGGTGTGGCTGAAATAGCCGAATCCACTCATTTGAAGGGGTGTCCACATACTTCTGTATATATAGTGTGCCTCACTCGTAAAATCTCACCCTTTAAAATGAGAATAAACATTATGAGAAGTGAATATCAAAGCAAGTGTAATTTCATTACTTGCAAAACAAATGGATTCACAACTTAAGTTGCAAGGCAATACTGACATTAACAAAGCATAATTCTGAGGGTATACATCCTCAGTTAACTTATAAGACAAAGCGTGAACAAAGAGATGCCTACTAGACCAGAGTCCTAGAAATGTTGAATTGATTATATAACCTTCAAATGGACAGGATACAGGATGAGAGAGAGAGAACAACAGGCCTTCATTTCATTTATAACATCTGAAGATGTGTAAAACCAACCACCATTGTCCAGTCAAACAATACCAAGTTTACAGTAACCTGATCACTCAGGCCCAATCTCCACAGGGTGTGTCACAGCATCTAACTTTCATTTAGATTTTTACGGTCAACCACATTACAATGATTTTGAGATAAAGACGATATATACAGTCCCAGTCAACTGTTTTGGAAACATCATTCAAGGGGTTTTTCTTTATTTTACTATTTTCTACATTGACTTGCAAAATGTTCTACATTGTAGAATAATAGTGAAGACATAAAAACTATGAAAAAACACATAAGGAATCATGTTGTAACAAAAAAAGTGTTAAACAAATCAAAACATATTTTATATTTAAAATTCTTCAAAGTAGCCACCCTTTGCCTTTATGACAGCTTCACACACACTTGGCATTCTCTCAACCAGCTTCATGAGGTAGTCACCTGGAATGCATTTTAATTAACAGGTCTGCATTGTTCAAAGTCAATTTGTGGAAGTTTTTTCCTTCTTAATATGTTTGAGCCAATCAGTTGTGCTGTGACAAGGTAGGGGTGGTATACAGAAGATAGCCTTATTTGGTCAAATATAAAACACTTTTTGGGATTACTACATGATTTCATGTGTGTTATTTCATAGTTTTGATGTCTTCACTATTAATAGTAAAAATAAAGAAAAACCCTTGAATGAGAAGGTGGTACCGTATATTAATAAAAACATTTTTGGGGCAGGGTTGGAAATTCTCCCGGGGTCGCAACCCCTACTTTAGGAACCGCTGTTTTAAAGAGTCAATCTGCAGTTGTTTCATACTTTTTTTCAACTTAGAAATGTATAATATGTATCCATTGTTTCTGGAAGAATGTAACTTATAAATGCCTCATGAGCTTAGTTAAACTGTCACATCCGGTCAGAACAACAAATACAGTGCCTTGCGAAAGTATTCGGCCCCCTTGAACTTTGCGACCTTTTGCCACATTTCAGGCTTCAAACATAATGATATAAAACTGTATTTTTTTGTGAAGAATCAACAACAAGTGGGACACAATCATGAAGTGGAACGACATTTACTAGATATTTCAAACTTTTTTAACAAATTGGGGTATGCCTCTATCAGTTTTGCACATCGAGAGACTGAATTTTTTTCCCATTCCTCCTTGCAAAACAGCTCGAGCTCAGTGAGGTTGGATGGAGAGCATTTGTGAACAGCAGTTTTCAGTTCTTTGGATTCAGGTCTGGACTTTGACTTGACCATTCTAACACCTGGATATGTTTATTTTTGAACCATTCCATTGTAGATTTTGCTTTATGCTTTGGATCATTGTCTTGTTGGAAGACAAATCTCCGTCCCAGTCTCAGGTCTTTTGCAGACTCCATCAGGTTTTCTTCCAGAATGGTCCTGTATTTGGCTCCATCCATCTTCCCATCAATTTTAACCATCTTCCCTGTCCCTGCTGAAGAAAAGCAGGCCCAAACCATGATGCTGCCACCACCATGTTTGACAGTGGGGATGGTGTGTTCAGCTGTGTTGCTTTTACGCCAAACATAACGTTTTGCATTGTTGGCAAAAAGTTCAATTTTGGTTTCATCTGACCAGAGCACCTTCTTCCACATGTTTGGTGTGTCTCCCAGGTGGCTTGTGGCAAACTTTAAACGACACTTTTCATGGATATCTTTAAGAAATGGCTTTCTTCTTGCCACTCTTCCATAAAGGCCAGATTTGTGCAATATACGACTGATTGTTGTCCTATGGACAGAGTCTCCCACCTCAGCTGTAGATCTCTGCAGTTCATCCAGAGTGATCATGGGCCTCTTGGCTACATCTCTGATCAGTCTTCTCCTTGTATGAGCTGAAAGTTTAGAGGGACGGCCCAGGTCGTGGTAGATTTGCAGTGGTCTGATACTCCTTCCATTTCAATATTATCGCTTGCACAGTGCTCCTTGGGATGTTTAAAGCTTGGGAAATCTTTTTGTATCCAAATCCGGCTTTAAACTTCTTCACAACAGTATCTCGGACCTGCCTGGTGTGTTCCTTGTTCTTCATGATGCTCTCTGCGCTTTTAACGGACCTCTGAGACTATCACAGTGCAGGTGCATTTATACGGAGACTTGATTACACACAGGTGGATTGTATTTATCATCATTAGTCATTTAGGTCAACATTGGATCATTCAGAGATCCTCACTGAACTTCTGGAGAGAGTTTGCTGCACTGAAAGTAAAGGGGCTGAATAATTTTGCACGCCCAATTTTTCAGTTTTTGATTTGTTAAAAAAGTTTGAAATATCCAATAAATGTCATTCCACTTCATGATTGTGTCCCACTTGTTGTTGATTCTTCACAAAAAAATACAGTTTTATATCTTTATGTTTGAAGCCTGAAATGTGGCAAAAGGTCGCAAAGTTCAAGGGGGCCGAATACTTTCGCAAGGCACTGTATAAGCTTGTTTGACTCCAATGTTTGTAAACATTGTAAATCTAGACAAACACTGAATAGCCTCAAAACATGCTTTAAACTATACATGTGACATCATGGATGGTCAGTCCTTGCATCCATTACTCTGTCTATGAATTTGAGAGGGGATACATTTCTCCAGGCCTATCCCTCAGCTTTTGGCCCTTTAAGGGGTCATGTGTGTGTAACCATATATGTCTCACCCCCATTGCGGCGAAGACGATAGCGAAGTTGTCATCGCTGTAGTCCATCACATCTTTAGACTTCCTCACCAGGCCTGCCTGACGACAGATCTGAGCCGCTATCTACACAGAGAGAGAGAGAGAGAGAGGGGGGGGGGGGGGACAGAGGAGACAGAGGAGACAGAGGAGACAGAGGAGACAGAGGAGACAGAGGAGACGATAGAAACACGCTGCAGGATATGAAAAAACAACTGTTTCCTTCCTTGGAGGAGAGCCTCAAAGCTCATTTCCCATTTAATCAAACTGAACTAATTCAAAGAAAATGATACAAATTAATGAATCAATTTAATTAGTGGGTTTAATCAGCACTAGACCCTATGGATGTGCTACTTCAATACCTTCACACAAATTGCCAGGCCATTCACACAGCTCTTAATGCTGAGGATGGGGGTTAACGGAGGTAGGGAGTGTGTGCGTACCTCATTGTGTGGCAGTCCTGCAGCAGAGAAGATGGGTATTTTCTGCCCCCTAGCGATGCTGTTCATGCCGTCTATAGCAGAGATCCCTGTCTGGATCATCTCCTCCGGGTAGATACGACACTGAGGGTTGATAGGCTGGCCTGGACACACGAGCACGTCCGCACGCACACACACACACACACACACACACACACACACACGTTATTATCTCCTCAAAAAAGAAACAATACTCTCTATCGTTATATTCATCTCTCAATCTATAACTCTAGATGTGTACCCATGATGTCCAGGTAGTCTTCTGCCATCACTGTGGGGCCTTTGTCGATGGGCTTGCCTGATCCATTAAACACGCGTCCTGCAAACAGAAATGCCCATACACACGCACAGGCATGCACACCAACACACACAGGTTCAGATTGACTGTTCTTAACGCGTGTTACTGTGCATGTGTATACAACAACAACAAAACATTTACAGTGAGGGAGAGGTCGAAATTACACAATTGTTACCCGGAGGAAAATGGGGGAGAGTCATGCTTTTTTTTCAATTTCAGTCAGGGGGAGGGCTTAGTATTTTTTTATTTAGTTCAGGGGAGGGTCATGTCATTTGTAATCGATTAAATGTCGTATTGCTCACTGTTTGAGAATGAGTTGCTTATTATAACTCGATGTGTGCCCGATGCTGCCCCTCATAGGTGATTCTCTGCTGGGCGTGCAATGGCAAGTGTGCCTAGTGTGGTCTCAATCAAATGATCCATAGCCTATACCGTAGGCTAAGGCTATACGAAGAGCATGCTGGGAGAAGCACTGGGATGGTGTATATGAAACTAGGCTACACTCCACCACAATGGATAGGCTATCCCAATCATAAGCCCTGGCCTGCCCTGGTCTTGCTGATGCAAACCCGTTTTGTGCTGCCAAACCGATGGCTGTGCTGTGCACCGGTGGCAATTCAGGACGTGAGTCAAAGGCTTCTTCCAGGAAATAATGTTGTATTTGTCCAAAATGTTCAGTTTGAAAGCAAAGATGAGGAGGAGGACCGGAGGTAAGTTTGCTACTGCTACAATTGATTTTAATAAAAAACAACATGTTTCATTGCCCATAATGAAGCTATTTATTAGCGTTATTGATCTCACAATGAGCCATATTCGAGTAATTTACATCACTTATTGTACATTACTATGAAGCGGCAGCAGTGGAGATGGACAAGCAATGGATGCTGAAAGTCGGCTAATTCCAGAAGGCCTCATTCACTCATTTTAATTAGATATTAACAACAAGGGGGCTATTGTGTTGGAGCCTATTTCTTCATATTCAATAAATAAGAGGTAGGCCTACCTGTTTGCCAGATTAAATTATAGTCTACTATCCATAGATTAGCGCAGCCTATTCTTGCTGTTTGATAAATGAAAATATTCTCGCTCTCATCCATAGTAACGTCATCATGTAGACTAGACAACCCGCACAGCTACCTGCACTGTAACTGCATGCTGTTGGCTAGTGGGAAGGTGCCAAGACCAGAGTAGGCACATTTGCTATTTGACGCAACAGTTTGTGACAAAACTATCAGTAGAGTTGAAAATGCGATGGAAACACATTGAACTTGAGATTCTTTACGAAAAAGTCGATTTTGTGTGCACTACAGTTCCTTTGGAAATTATTCATACCCCTTGATTTTTTCCACATGTTGTTACGTTATAGCCTTGTTCTAAAAATGAGTAAATAATTACAAATCCTCAGCATTCTACACACAATACCCCATAATGACAAAGAGAAAACAGCTTTAGACATTTTTGCAAATGTATAAATGTTTTTTAACAGAAATACCTTATTTACGTAACTATTCAGACCCTTTCTATGAGACTCCAAATTGAGCTTAGGTGCATCCTGTTTCCATTGTTCATCCTTGAGATGTTTCTACATCTTGATTGGAGTCCACCTGTGGTAAATTCAAATGATTGGACATGATTTGGAAAGGCACACACCTGTAATAGGTCCCACAGAGCAAAAACCAAGCCATGAGGTCGAAGGAATTGTCCACAGAGCACCGGGACAGGATTGTGTCGAGGCACATTACTGGGAAAGGGTATCCAAAACATTTCTGCAGCATTGAAGGTCCCCAAAAACACAGTGGCCGCCATCATTCTAAATGGAAGCATCATCGAACCACCAACTCTTCCTAAAGCTGGTTGCCCGGCCAAACTGAGCAATTGGGGGAGAAGGGCCGTGGTCAGGGAGGTGACCAAGAACCTGATGGTCACTCTCTGACAGAGTTCCTCTGTGGAGAAGGGAGAACCTTCCAGAAGGACAACCATCTCTGCAGCACACCACCAATCAGGCCTTTATGGTAGAGTGGCCAGACGGAAGCCACTCCTCAGTAAAAGGAACATGACAGCCCGCTTGGAGTTTGCCAAAAGGCACCTACAGGACTCTCAGACAATGAGAAACAAGATTTTCTGCTCTAATGAAACCAAGATTGAACTCTTTGGCCTGAATGCCAAGCGTCACGTCTGGAGGAAACCTGGCACCATCCCTAAGGTGAAGCATGGTGGTGGCAGAATCATCATGTGGGGATGTTTTCAGTGGCATGGCACTGGGAGACTATTCAGGATCAAGGCAAAGATGAACGGAGCAAAGTACAGAGAGATCCTTGATGAAAACCTGCTCCAGAGCTCTCAGGACCTCAGACTGGACAGGACAACAATCCTAAGCACACTGCCAAGACAATGCGGGAGTGGCTTCGGGACAAGTCTCTGAAAATAGCTGTGCAGCAACGCTCCCCATACAACCTGACAGAGCTTGAGAGGATCTGCAGTGAAGAATGGGAGAAACTCTCCAAATGCAGGTGTGTCAAGCTTGTAACGTCAAACCCAAGAAGAATTGAGGCTGTAATCGCTGCCAAAGGAGTTTCAACAAAGTACTGAGTAAATGGTCTGAATACTTATGTAAATGTAATATTTCAGTTTTATTTATTTTTTATAAATTTGCAAAAATAAATGTAAAAACGTTTTTGCTTAGTCATTATGGGATATTGTGTGTAGATTTAATCACTTTTAGAATAAGCCTGTAACGTAAGAAAATGTGGAAAAAGTCAGGGAGTCTGAATCCTTTCCAAAGGCACTATAAGTCATCAAGCATTGATATTTATTCGAAACAAGTCCATTGGTGGAAACATGTTGGTGGGGAAGTGCTAATATTTTCAATTAAATTAAAGATTTTACAGATTTTGTTTGTTTGTTTGCATATTACCCCCTTTTCCCCCAAAACATTTGATCTTGTCTCATCGCTGCAACTCCCCAACTGGCTCAGGAGGTGAAGGTTGAGTCATGCGTCCTCCGAAACATGACCCGCCTAATCGCGCTTCTTAACACCCGCCTGCTTAACCCGGAAGCCAGCCGCACCAATGTGTCGGAGGAAACACTGTTCAACTGACGACCGAGGTCAGCCTGCAGGCGCCAGGCCCGCCACAAGGAGTCGCTAGAGCGCGATGAGCCAAGTAAAGCCCCCCCAGTCAAACCCTCCCCTAACCCGGATGACACTGGGCCAATTGTGCGCCGCCCTATGGTAGGCCCGAGTTACAGTTCATATGAGGAAATCAGTCAATTGAAATAAATTCATTAGGCCCTAATCTATGGATTTCACATGACCAGGAATACAGAAATGCATCTGTTGGTCACAGATATCTTAAAAAAAGGTTGGGGCGTGGATCAGAAAACTAGTCAGTATCTGGGGGACACCATTTGACTCATGCAGCGCAACACATCTCCTTCACATAGAGTTGATCAGGCTGTTGACTTTGGCCTGTAGAATGTTGTTCCTCTCCTCTTAAAATAGCTGTGCGAAGTTGCTGGATGTTGGTGAGAACTGGAACACGCTGTCGTGCACGTCGATCCAAAGCATCCTAAACATGCTCAATGGGTGACATGTCTGGTGAGTATGCAGCCCAAGGAAGAACTGGGACATTTTCAGCTTCCAGGAAATGTGTACAGATCCTTGCGACATGGGGCCGTGCATTATCATGCTGAAACATGAGGTGATGGCGGCGGATGAATGGCACAACAATGGACCTCAGGATCTCATCAACGTATCTCTTTGCATTCAAATTACTATCGATAAAATGCAGTTGTCTTTCGTTGTGTGTAGCTTATGCCTGCCCATACCATAACCCCACCACCACAACGGGGCACTCTGTTCACAACATTGACATCAGAAAACCACTCGCCCACACAACTCCATACACGCTGCCATCTGCACGGTACAGTTGAAACCGGGATTAATCTGTGAAGAGCACACTTCTCCAGCGAGCCAATGGCCATAGAAGGTGATCCTTTGCCCACTGAAGTCAGTTATGATGCCAAACTGCAGTCAGATCAAGAACCTGGTGAGGACCACGAGCACGCAGATGAGCTTCCCTGAGACGGTTTCTGACAGTTTGTGCAGAAATTCTTTGTATGTGCAAACCCACAGTTTCATCAGCTGTCCGGGTGGCTGGTCTCAGACGACCCTCAGATGACCTGCAAGTGAGTGGTTACACGTGATCTGTAGTTGTAACGCCAGTTGGACGTACTGCCAAATTCTCTAAAAACGACGTGTATGGTATAGATATTAACATCAAATTCTCTGGCAACCGCTCTGGTGGACATTCCTGCAGTCAGCATGTCAACTGCACGCTCCCTCAAAACTTGAGACATCTGTGGCATTGTGTTGTGTGACAAAACTGCACATTTTAGAGTGGCCTTTTATTGTCCCCAGCACAAGGTGCACCTGTGTAATGATCATTCTGTTAATCAGCATCTTGATATGCTACACCTGTCAGGTGGACGGATTATATTGGCAAAGGAGAAAGGCTCGCTAACAAGGATGTAAACAAATTTGTGCACCAAATATGAGAGAAAAAAGCTTTTGGTTCATATGGAACATTTCTGGGATCTTCTATTTCAGCTGATGAAACATGGGACCAACACTTTACATGGTAACCTGGCTAATGTTAGTAAATGTTGAAACTTGAATGGCTTGGTTAAAATCAGGGCTAGAATTGAGGGGGTATGTGAGGGTATTGGGGCCTTTGTTAAAGAAAAAGGCTAAAAGCATAGGCTTACCTCTTAAGATTTTATATAAAGCGATCTATAACTAAGCTTTAGTACGCAATGCCATTTAAAAAAAAATCAATTGTGAAGCATTTGTTACACACAACAGGCTGGCAGGAGCGCTCAGCATTTCAACAACACATCAACAACATGCCCATGATTTTGACATTTAGGCTGTATAAAATGTTAACTAATTACTTAGAATTAGATAGTAACTAGACAAAATAGTCTTATTATGCTATACAGTCATTCTACAGGGCCTTTTGAATTCACTTGAAGAAATATGAGCTTGGCCAGTCTTTGGTTTGAGGATCATGCAGTGACCTACGCATGTTCATTTAGACTAGCAAATGCTCTTATATTTCACAGTCAACACAAATCTATTTTGTAACAACAATATCATGGAATAAAATATAATAAATTAGAAAACTGACAGGTTTCCAAATGACAAAATTTTACAAGCGCATACCTGATGATATGCGGCTGCTGATTAAATAAACAAATGGCTTTTTCTCAAATTTTTTGATGATGATCAGACACTTCAGTTGTCATTCGTTCTGTTGCACTCAATTTTTACAGTTGAATGACAACTGTACCACTGTTCCAAACTTAGACTACCCTCTTTTTTTTAACAATAGTCTACAGTGGGGCAAAAAAGTATTTAGTCAGCCACCAATTGTGCAAGTTCTCCCACTTAAAAAGATGAGAGAGGCCTGTAATTTTCATCATAGGTACACTTCAACTATGACAGACAAAATGAGGGAAAAAAATCCAGAAAATCACATTGTAGGATTTTTTATGAATTTATTTGCAAATTATGGTGGAAAACAAGTATTTGGTCAATAACAAAAGTGTATCTCAATACTTAGTTATATACCCTTTGTTGGCAATGACAGAGGTCAAACATTTTCGTAAGTATTCACAAGGTTTTCACACACTGTTGCTGGTATTTTGGCACATTCCTCCATGCAGATCTCCTCTAGAGCAGTGATGTTTTGGGGCTGTTGATGGGCAACACGGACTTTCAACTCCCTCCAAAGATTTTCTATGGGGTTGAGATCTGGAGACTGGCTAGGACACTCCAGGACCTTGAAATGCTTCTTACAAAGCCACTCCTTCGTTGCCCGGGCGGTGTGTTTGGGATCATTGTCATGCTGAAAGACCCAGCCACATTTCATCTTCAATGCCCTTGCTGATGGAAGGAGGTTTTTACTCAAAATCTCACAATACATGGCCCCATTCATTCTTTCCTTTACACGGATCAGTCGTCCTGGTCCCTTTGCAGAAAAACAGCCCCAAAGCATGATGTTTCCACCCCAATGCTTCACAGTAGGAATGGTGTTCTTTGGATGCAACTCAGCATTCTTTGTCCTCCAAACACGACAAGTTGAATTTTTACCAAAAAGTTATATTTTGGTTTCATCTGACCATATGACATTCTCCCGATCTTCTTCTGGATCATCCAAATGCTCTCTAGCAAACTTCAGACAGGCCTGGACATGTACTGGCTTAAGCAGGGGGACACGTCTGGCACTGCAGGATTTGAGTCCCTGGCGGCGTAGTGTGTTACTGATGGTAGGCTTTGTTACTTTGGTCCCAGCTTTCTGCAGGTCATTCACTAGGTCCCCCCGTGTGGTTATGGGATTTTTGCTCACCGTTCTTGTTATCATTTTGACCCCATGGGGTGAGATCTTGCGTGGAGCCCCAGATCGAGGGAGATTATCAGTGGTCTTGTATGTCTTCCATTTCCTAATAATTGCTCCCACAGTTGATTTCTTCAAACCAAGCTGCTTACCTATTGCAGATTCAGTGAGAGGCCTGTAAATTAATGCAGGTAACGAGTGGAGGACAGAGGACCCTCTCATTTTGTCTGTCATAGTTAAAGTGTACCTATGATGAAAATTACAGGCCTCTCATCTTTTTAAGTGGGATAACTTGCACAATTGGTGGCTGTCTAAATACTTTTTTGCCCCACTGTATATAAAAAAAAATTAAACGTCTCTGTTGCTGCAGCGTGCACTTATTCGTTGTCATGCTCTGATGTGGTATTAAAAACAGATTCTGCAGTAAAATGACAGAATTGTATCAAATGCGTTTTTAAATTGATATTTTTTTCTCAGAATGAGATGAGGGTTAGGGTTAGGGTTCATTCGGTGCTTTTATAATAATCTCTTCACCGCTTACCCTTGTCCGCGGTGGTCTGCCTTCTGGCTACGTTGCCATGTAATGCTTACAAAATGAAGAACAGTTTCTAAAACGGCATATCAAAGGGTCTGGTCTGTCGGTCCTAGGTGTGAGGGTAAATGATAGGCATGTTCTCTGCTATCCACTTTGTTTTTATCTATATTTTGGGTATAGGGGAATATCTGACCTCACTTCAGAGGTCAGATTTTCTCCAGGTATCCCTCATTATGAATAACATACAGTCCCTAAGTGCCGTACCCAGCATATCTTCAGAGACAGGGGTGCGTAGGATGTCTCCTGTAAACTCACAGCTGGTCTTCTTAGCATCAATACCTGATGTCCCCTCAAACACCTACACACACCCACAAACATGCACACACGCACACGCACACACACACACACACACACGCCAAGGGACAGTTAACACAGGGCTCTGAGTTGTAGGATTTTGAGACATGTTGGGCAAGTCACACACAGACACACTGACCTGCACCACGGCTTTAGACCCTGTAACCTCCAACACCTGGCCACTCCTCTTGGTTCCATCTGGCAGGGTCAGGTGGACGATCTCTGCATACCTGGGGAACTGTCTCACAAACACACACACACAAGGATGATTTCATCACACTTGGGAAACTGAATAACATGCCCGCTGGTCAGAGCCTGGCTGTGTTTTAATACAATATGTTGATTTGAAGATGTACTAATCTGTGATCACTCACCTTCACCTGGTCCAGAATCACGAGAGGCCCGTTCACCCCAGACACTGTCTTATAGGCTACAAACAGAGAGCAGAGTTACTCACACACTGCTCACACCCGTTGTAGTAAGAAGCTGCAAGTCATGCAACTGCTGCAAAACATTTTGAGGGGGTGATGGTGAAATTCGATTTATTTTAATTCATTAGGATATGAGAAACGTATATATCCCAGCAACATATGATACAAATGAGTTTCAATAGCAATCGATTACCCTAAATACTACTACTAGTCATCATCACTTGCCGCAGAATGCGCAACGTTATCTCCTATCGGGCTGTCTGTCTAGCCCCTCCGTTCCTGCGTTATTCTCCGGTTTACCGGGCACGACAGCTAATAACTCACTCAGGCGCGGCTGGGAGATGTAGTCGCGTTTAACGGCCAGGACTTGCTCCCGGGAGGCAGCCGTCTTGTTGCCGGTAACGGCTGATGAGAGCTCGTTAACAGCTCCGCTGACCATTCCCTTCAGCACCTTCAACGCCATGTTTACCTCTGAATTGGAGTTGGAGCAGACAAGTCGTGACAGCAAAACTGCGCATGCGAGGTAGCTACGCGGAGGAGCTGACCAAGGTGCTGATTATTCCAAGATTTGTTTTATTATAAGGTGTGTAAACTGACATTTTGGGCTAAAACAAGTATTATAAATTGGGTGGTTCGAACGCTGAATGCTGATTGGCTGACAGCCGTGGTAAATAATACCTGTATACCACTGGTATGACAAAACAATGTACAGTATTTTAAAATGTTCACACATTTATAGTAAAATGTTATCAAATCAAATAAAACAATCAAATGTTATTTGTGACATGCTTTGTGAAGAACAGGTGTAGACTAACAGTGAACTGCTTACTTATAAGAAATAATATAAAAATAATAATAAAAAAGGGATAACTACACAATGAGTAATAATAACTTGGCTATATATTATATTAACTCAATACATTAAGTAATGACTTAAGAATTATTACCTTCTACACTAAAAGATAACGAACCTACAGCACTAGACTAACATCACATGCATCATCCTTGCGGTATTGAGAGATAAACATGGTAATGACTTCACTGATTGCACATAAATGAAGATAGTTCCGACCTGATAGAGTGCTTGCTTTGTTATCCAACTAATCTTGTTTCCTTTCTGTCATCCCGTGAACCCCGTTAATTGCTGCTAGCAGCTATATTTCAGTGTTGTGTTTCTGTGATCCTGAGGCTGAGACATTTGCAATTGCGCTAATATGACCACAGGAGGTTGGTGGCACCTTAATTGGGGAGAAGGGTTTGTGGCAATGACTGGAGCGGAATTAATGGAAAGGTATCAAATACATCAAACACATGGTTTGATGCCATTCCATTTGCTGCGTTCCAGCCATTATTATGAGATGTCCTCCCCTCAGCAGCCTCTACTGATTCTGACATACTGGTACGACCTAAGATGGCGGCTGATATAGGGGCCGGTGCCATCAGACATTTAGCTCTAACTTTGGAACGCTATGGGCTATCAACTCAGTTCTAATTGACCCTTCGCTAAGGCCCAGAATTTTGACCAACCAATTGCAGAGCTCCATGAAAGCCAGTGAGGGCAGTGGGGAATAATTTGGCTAAATAATTTAACAATGAATGTATAATACATTTTTCTAATCTGAAATTATATTTTTGTTACATTGTTTGCTAGCTCAGCTGGTAAGCTAGCTCTGTCTCATTGACCACCAAACATGGCTAATGCTAGCTAGCCACATAATATAACTTCTCTCATAACGGTTGTTAGCCATGTTAATAATACAACTCCCATCAGAATACGATTTGAGAGCAGTAGTTTGCTCCAAAATTGGTTGTAGCTTTGACAATGCTGACAGTGAATTCAGAGCTATTCAGTGGCTAGCCACACTACAAAGATGATTTTACGAGGTTCACGTGAAGCAATTATGATGAAAGTCCACCACAAATACCAGAGTTTCCTGATTAGCAAGGTGTAGTTGGTGTTTAATTTCAAAGTATATTAAAAACACAGTTTGAAATCAGTTGTTAGAAGGGGGAATCGAGTTTTCCAGAAAAAAGTTGTCAGAGATTGCAACAGTAAACAAGGGGATCAGGGCTTAACAAAGAGCCAATTGCATCTGAAAGCTGAGACTCAACTTGGTATAGAGACATTAGTTGTTGTTTTTTTAGGTCTGGTGGCACTTTCAGGGTTAAGGATCGGACCATTTGTTTCAATTTTCCAAATCTAACTGCCTGTAGCTCAGGACCTGAAGCAAGGATATGCATATTCTTGATACAATTTGAAAGGAAACACTTTGAAGGTTGTGTTAATGTGAAATTAATGTAGATCTGGTAAAAGATAATACAAACAAAAAAACGTGAGTTTTTTGTGGGTTTTTTGTACCATCTTTGAAATTCAAGAGAAAGGCCAGAATGTGTTATTCCAGCCCAGGCACAATTTAGATTTTAGCCACTAGATGGCAGCAGTGTATGTGCAAAGTTTTAGACTGATCCAATGAACCATTGCGTTTCTGTTCAAAATGTTATATCAAGACTTCCCAAATGTGCCTAATTGGTTTATTAATAACTTTAAGTTCATAACTGTGCACTCTTTTCAAACAATAGCATGGTATTCTTTCATTGTAAAAAGCTACAGTAAATTGGACAGTGCAGTTAGATTCACAAAAATCTAAGCTTTCGGCCAATATCAGATATGTCTATGTCCTGGGAAATGTTCTTGTTACTTACAACCTCATGCTAATGGCATTAGCCCATGTTAGCTCAACCGCCCCGAGGGGGACCTACTAATCCTGTAAAGGTTAATATGTAATCAGATTATGAAATCAAATCTAAATCAAATTTTACTTGTCACATGTGCCGAATACAACCGGAGTAGACCTTAACGAGAAATGGTTACTTTCACTACAGCCCCGTTGATGAGAATGGGGGGGGGTGCTCGGTCCTCCTTTTCCTGTAGTCCACAATCATCTCCTTTGTCTTAATCACGTTGAGGGAGAGATTGTTGTCCTGGCACCACACGACCAGGTCTCTGACCTCCTCCTTATAGGCTGTCTCATCGTTGTCGTTGATCAGGCCTACCACTGTTGTTTCATCGACAAATTTGGTGTTGGAGTCGTGCCTGGCCATACAGTCATGAGTGAACAGGGAGTACAGGAGGGGACTGAGCGTGCACCCCTGAGGGGCACCCGTGTTGAGGATCAGCATGGCAGATGTGTTGTTACCTACTCTTACCACCTGGGGGCCACCCATCAGGAAGTCCAGGATCCAGTTGCAGAGGGAGGTGTTTAGTCCCAGGGTCCTTAGCTTAGTGATGAGCTTTGTGGGCACTATGGTGTTGAACGCTAAGCTGTAGTCAATGAATAGCATTCTCACGTAGGTGTTCCTCTTGTCCAGGTGGGAAAGGGCAGTGTTGAGTGCAATAGAGATTGCATCATCTGTGGATCTGTTTGGGCAGTATGCAAATTGGAGTGGGTCTAGGGTTTCTGGGATAATGGTGGTGATAGCCATGACCAGCCTTTCAAAGCACTTCATGGCTACAGACGTGAGTGCTATCGGTCAGTAGTCATTTAGGAAGGTTACCTTAGTGTTCTTGGGCACAGGGACTATGGTGGTCTGCTTGAAACATTGGTATTACAGACTCAGTCAGGGACAGGTTGAAAACGTCAATGAAGACACTTGCCAGTTGGTCAGCACATGCTCGTAGTACACGTCCTGGCAATCCGTATGGCCCTGCGGCCTTGTGAATGTTGACCTGTTTAAAGGTCTTACATCGGCTACGGAGAGCGTGATCACAGTCATCCGGAACAGCTGGTGCTCTCATGCATGTTTCAGTGTTACTTGCCTCGAAGCGAGCATATAACTAATTTAGCTCGTCTGGTAGGTTCGTGTCACTGGGCAGCTCGTGGCTGTACTTCCCTTTGTAGTTTAAGTTTGCAAGCCCTGCCACATCCGACGAGTGTCGGAGCCCGTGTAGTACGATTCAATCTTAGTCCTGTATTGACACTTTGCCTGCTTGATGGTTCGTCGGAGGGCATAGCAGGATTTCTTATAAGCTTCCGGGTTAGAGTCCCACTCCTTGAAAGCAGCAGCTCTATCCTTTAGCTCAGTGAGGATGTTGCCTGTAATCCATGGCTTCTGGTTGGGGTATGTACGCAGTCACTGTGGGGAAGAAATTGTCGATACACTTATTGATGAAGACAGTGACAGATGTGGTGTACTCAATGCCATCGGAAGAATCCCGGAACATATTCCAGTCTGTGCTAGGCTAACAGTCCTGTATCTTAGCATCTGCTTCATCTGCCCACTTTCTTTTTGACAGAGTAACTGGTGCTTCCTGCTTTAGTTTTTGCTTGTAAGCAGGAATCAGGAGAGAATTATGGTCAGATTTGCCAAATGGAGGTTGAGCGTTGTACGTGTCTCTGGATGAGCTTTTCCGGTTTGCTTATAGAGGAAAACAGCTCATTGAGTGCGGTCTTAGTGCCAGCATAGGTCTGCGGTGGTACATAGACAGCTACGAAAAATATAATATAAACTCTCTTGGTAAATCAACTTGTCTACAGCTTATCATTAGATAACCTACCTCAGGCGAGCAAAACCTCAAGACTTCCTTAGATTTCATGCACCAGCTGTTGTTTACAAATATGCATAGGCCACCTCCCCTTGTCTTACAAGAGGCCGCTGTTCTATCCTGCCGAAAAAGCTTAAAACCCGCCGGCTGTATGTTAATCATGTCGTTGTTCAGCCACGACTCGGTGAAACATAAGTTGTCAGTTAATGTCTCGTTGGTGGGATACACGTGCTCGTAGTTCATCTATTTTACTATTGATTGATTGTACGTTGGCTAATAGGACCGATGGATCCTTACAAGGCACCCGGACCGTCGTCTACAATACCGTCGTCTTTTCCTCCATGCAAATGACAGGGATGAGGGCCTTGTCGGGTGTCTGGAGTAAATCCTTCCCGTCCGAATCGTTGAAGAATTCCTCCAGTACAGTGTGAGTAATCGCTGCCCTGAGATCAAGAAGCTCTTTTCGGTCATGAGACACAGTGGCCGAAACATTATGTACAACATAAGTTACAAAATGCAAAAAAAAACACAAAACATACATACAATAGCACAATTGGTTACGGTATCATAAAACAGCAGCCATCGCCTTCGGCGCCATTATCACCAGGAGACAGAAGTCTTTACAGCAATTCAAAAAGTATTGTTTCATTCTTGTAGTTTAAACAGTAGAAACAGACCATGTAGTTAGTTAAGACAGTGACCATTCAACCATGAGACACACCATGTTTTTCCCGCTCCCAATGTTCTTTATTACCTTTGATCAAAAACACTCAGACCAAAAAGCACATAAATGAGATTTTCATGCATGTATATGATTTGCCTGTCATACATGATACATACATGAAACAGAGTGCATTGGCAACTCATGTCTAAAGGAAACCAGTCAGTCAGCCAACAGTCAGTAAATCAATCGTCAAGTCATCTCATTCCCAGGCAATTCCACCCAAATTGCGCAAAAAGCCTGGTGGACCAACGTGTTAAACTTGGCCTCCGTTAGCCAATACAGAAAGACCTGGAGAGACTCCAGGTGCATGGGAGTCAACTTACTCAGCTTAATATACCAACCAATCATCTCCCATAACACCTCCCCCATACGCTAACACACCACAAGCAGAGCATTGCCTTTCACAAGTGTTATTCTCTCAAATAAAATGCCCCTTTACCCAGTAAGGCCAACATTGAATAGTTGATGATGGGGACAAGGTTAGTCAGTCAGAAAACAGTCAGTCAGGCACTTTATGTAAGTGAACTAAGGCCTTTCCCTCCGTCTCAACCGTACACATCTCTCAATTAAAACCTAAAATCTGTTTCTAAAAGCAAATCAAACTATTCAGCCCCCATGGAACTGTAGCAGTCAAACACCGGGAAGGTTCACTTTTAATTTTTAAAAAGCACACTGCACTCCCCCTCTCTCCTCTATTTAGTCCAGTCGTTGCTGCGTTTGTGTCGTGGGCGGAATTTCCTCTGTGGGCCACTTATCTCTTCAGAGGGGAGGGAGGAGGCAGACCCCTCAGGCTCATTAGTCCACCCTTTGGGGGAGTAACGAGGAAGAACAGGGAAAGGGGGAGGGCAACGAATTCTCCTCTCGCCTTCGTGGTGGGAGGACCTAAAGTCCTCCCCTCCCCTCCTGTCTTCCTCTGGTGGGTAGGGCCTCCTCCAGTTGTTCTGTGGCTGGGGGGGTCTCCATTGGTAGTTGTTGAAATGAGGAAGATGGGGGAGAAGGCTCGGGTGGGGAGGCCACATGCCATAAGGAGGCAGAGGAGGGGGGAAGCCGTGAGTCTGGTGGTTCATACCCCTCTGGTGGAGAGGCCTGTAGAGAGAGCGAGCAGAACCGTCAGACCAAAATTAAACATATGGAGTGAATTCGGAAAGTATTCAGACCCCTTGACCTGTTCCACATTTTGTTGTTACAGCATTATTCTAAAATAATAACATTTTGGCTAATTTATTATAAACGTAAATATCACATTTACATAAGTATTCAGACAATTTACTCAGTACTTTGTTGAAGCACCTTTGGCGACAATGAAAGCCTAGAGTCTGTGGTATGAAGCTACAAGCTTGGCACACCTGTATTTGGAGCGCTTCTCCCATTCTTCTCCACAGATCCTCTCAAGCTGTGTCAGGTTGGATGGGGAGCGTCGTTGCACAGCCATTTAAAGGTCTCTCTATAGATGTTCGATCATGTTTAAGTCTGGGCTCTAGCTGGGCCACACAAGGACATTCAGAGACTTGTCCCGAAGCCACTCCTGCGTCGTCTTTGCTTAGGGATGTTGTCCTGCTGGTAGGTGAACCTTCGCCCCCCAGTCTGAAGTCCTGAGCACCCTGGAGCAGGTTTTCGTCAAGCATCTCTCTGTACTTCGCTCCATTCATCTTTGCCTTGATCCTGACGAGACTCCAAGTCCCTGCCCCAGCACGATGCTGCCACCACCATGCTTCACCGTAGGGATGGTGCCAGGTTTCCCCCAGATGTGACACATGGAATCAGGCCAATCTTGGTTTCATCAGACCAGAGAATCTTGTTTCTCATGGTCTTAGTCCTTCAGGTGTCTTTTGGCAAACTCCAAGAAGGCTGTCAGGTGCCTTTTACCGAGGAGTGGCTTCCGCCTGGCCACTACTATGGTGGAGTAGGGCAGAGATGGTTGTCCTTCTGGAAGGTTCTCCAATCTCCACAGAGGAACTCTAGAGCTCTGTCAGAGTGACCATTGGATTCTTGGTCCCCTGCCTGACCAAAGCCCTTCTCCCCCAATAGCTCAGTTAGGCCAGGCGGTCAGCTCTAGGAAGTCTTAGTCGTTCCAAGTTTCTTCTATTTACGAATGATGGTCACTGTTTGTCAGGGGCTTCAATACTGCAGACACTTTTTTGGTACACTTCCCAAGATCTGTGCCTCGACACAATCCTGTATCGGAGCTCTACGGACAACTCATTCAACCTCATGGCTTGGTTTTCACTCTGACATGCACTGTCAACTGTGGGACCTTATATAGACAGGTGTGTCCGCCTATCAAATCATGTCAAATCAATTGAATTTACCACAGATGGACTCCAATCAAGTTGTAGAAACATCTCATGGATGGTCAACGGAAACAGGATGCACCTGAGCTCAATTGCAAATCTCATTGCAAGGGGTCTGAATACTTATAGTTGAAGTCGGAAGTTTACATACACCTCAGCCAAATACATTTAAACTCAGTTTTTCACAATTCCTGATATTCAATCCAGGTAAAAATTCCCTGTCTTAGGTGAGTTAGGATCACCACTTTATTTTAAGAATGTGACATGTCAGAATAATAGTAGAGAATTACTTATTTCAGCTTTCATTTCTTTCATCACATTCCCAATGGGTCAGAAGTTTACATACACTCAATTAGTATTTGGTAGAGTTGCCTTTACAATTGTTTAACTTGGGTCAAATGTTTCAGGTAGCCTTCCACAAGCTTCCCACAATAAATTGGGTGAATTTTGGCCCATTCCTCCTGACAGAGCTGCTGTAACTGAGTCAGGTTTGTAGGCCTCCTTGCTCGCACACGCTTTTTCAGTTCTGCCCACACATTTTCTTTAGGATTGAGGTCAGGCCTTTCTGATGGCCACTCCAATACCTTGACTTTGTTGTCCTTTGCCATTTTGCCACAACTTTGGAAGTATGCTTGGGGTCATTGTCCATTTGGAAGACCCATATGCAAACAAGCTTACTGATGTCTTGAGATGTTGCTTCAAAATATCCACATCATTTTACTTCATGATGCCATCTATTTTGTGAAGTGCACCAGTCCCTACTACAGGAAAGCAACCCCACAACATGATGCTTCACCCCTGTACTTCACGGTTGGGATGGTGTCCTTCGGCTTGCTAGCCTCCCCCTTTTTCCTCCAAACATAACAATGGTCATTATGGCCAAACAGTTATATTTTGTTTCATCAGACCAGAGGACATTTCTACAAAAAGGACATTGTCCCCATGTGCAGTTGCAAACTGTAGTCTGGCTTATTTTTGGCGGTTTTGGAGCAGTGGCGTCTTCCTTGCTGAGCGGACTTCAGGTTATGTCCGTATAGGATTTGTTTTACTGTGGATATAGATACTTCTGTACCCTTTGCTTTGCTGTTGTTCTGGGATTGATTTGCACTTCTCGCACCAAAGTACGTTCATCTCTAGGAGACACAACACGTCTCCTTCCTGAGCAGTATGACGGCATACTATTGTTTGTACAGATGAACGTAGTACCTTCAGGCATTTGGAAATTGCTCCCAAGGATGAACCAGACTTGTGGAGGTCTACCATTTTTTTTCTGAGGTCTTGGCTGATTTCTTTTGATTTTCCCATGATGCCAAGCAAAGAGGCACTGAGTTTGAAGGTAGGCCTTGAAATACATCCACAGGTACACCTCCAATTGACTCAAATGATGTTAATTAGCCTATCAGAAGCTTCTAAAGCCATGACATCATTTTCTGAATTCTCCAAGCTGCTTAAAGGCACAGTCAACTTAGTGTATGTAAACTTCTGACCCACTGGAATTGTGATACAGTGAATTATAAGTGAAATAATCTGTCTGTAAACAATTGTTGGAACAATTACTTGTGTCATGCACAAAGTAGATGTCCTAACTGACTTCCCAAAACTATAGATTGTTAACAAGAAATGTGTAGAGTGGTTGAAAAACGAGTTAATGACTCCAACCTAAGTGTGTGTAAACTTCCAACTTCAACTGTACATGTAAATAAGGTATCTGGTTTCAAAAATGTCTAAATACCTGCTCTCGCTTTGAAATTATGGGGTGTTGTGTGTAGATTGATATATTTCATCAATTTTAGAATAAGGCCGCAACTTTACATTTTTGGGGAAAAAGGTCAAGGGATCTGAATACTTTATGATAGTACTGTATGTAGACATACCTGTATGTCTATAAGGGTTAGAGGACAGGGTGCTTACACAAATTGGTTGTAGTCATGCCTGTCGTAATGTCTGTCGCGGTCGTGGGCAGGAGAGTCGAGAATGTTATGACGACTGCCAGAGCGGCCTCTGATTGGCTCCTGCTCCGACTCATCCATCCCATCATTACTGCAGAGGGAGGGAGGAGGGATGGATGAATAAAAGTATGGATGGACAGAGACAACAATAGAGAGACTGACCGATCAACCAACCGAGACACAAATTACCTTCTCTTTGGCCCAGTCTGTAGGTCTTTCAGGTAGTTCTCTCTTTCTATGGGGTGACCCCGCGAAGAGTTAAACACTGGAATAACACATGGAAAATACATTACACACATGCATGTGTGCACACAATTTTTGAATGAGGTTCAGTACTCACACTCCACAGCCTCTTTAGGATCGATCCCATCTACATCTATCAGATACCTGAAGAGGGGAGAGTGAGAAGAGGAAAAGAAAGATGTAGGTTACAAACTAAGCACATGTAGAATCTACCAGAAACTCCACAAAATCTGCTAAAAGCTCCTTACCTACAGACCAGGTAGCCTGTCCTGTTGAGCCCATGAGTACAGTGTACTCCGATCAGCTTATCTTTGAAAGAGAAAGATAATAAATACGTTTACATTATCTTGTATTTCTGCTGATGTGTTGACGATTAACTAACAAGACACAGACAATCAGTTTCACAAACCACAAGTGAGGGTGTGGGTGTGTGTGTGTGTGTGGTGTGTGACTGACCGTTGTGTGTGTTGTCTCGTAGGAACCCGCGGACGGCACGTTTGAAGCTAAGGATTGTGGGGTCACTGGGAACTTCATGACCAGCTGTGAAAATCTTCAGGTAGAACACGGAGTCTGGAAGGTCCTACACACACACACAAACTACACAGTAAGTGATTGTGTGTGTGTGTGTGTGTGTGTGGGGAAGTGATTGTGTGTGCGTACCTCAGGTTTGTAGTAGCGCGTAGTAAAGGTGAGGTCTATAATCAGTCCCAGCTCCTGTCCATCTTTCTCCATAGTCTGCATCAGCTCCCATGGACCAAACGCCTGCGAACGTTCAACATGACGACACAGGGACTGGAACACACACACACACAGTTATTAGCCTAGTAACTACTAACACTCCTAGCTACCAGGGGTGTACCATTAGTCGGACTCTGTTGCAAAATGTTTTGCAACAGAAATAATTTACTCCAAACGGAAAACATTTTGCAACAAACAAGATTTTCTATTTGACATATTCAGGTAGGTCCCTCACCGTTTTGTTTGCATCCTAGAGTAAAAGGTTTCTGTTGCAAAACGTTTTGCAACAGAATCTGAATAACAAATACATCCCAGTATACCTATTACAACCCCCAAGGCCACTAACACCAACCCCGTAACCCAGTGCTTAATCTCTTTTGGACAGACTCGCATAATGGTAGGCCTTCATTGTAAAATAAGAATTTGGTCTTAACTGACTTGCCTAGTTAAATTAAATAAAACATAACATTGAGCAGCTGACACAATTCCGCTAGATTCTAGTTCTGGGTTTCCTAGACTACCCAGTGCTTGACAACACACCAGGGGGACACACAGCGAAGTCACTGAAATCCACCATGTATTTCACATCAAGTACATCGTGGAGTTGAGTGACTTAACACACACACACACACAGCTCTTGACTGTTACCGGTTTCAGAGGGACTTTAAAAGCGATGAACCGCGTCCCAGATATAATCTTCCCTACGGCCTGGTAGTCTTCCCATCTGTAGGAGAGATTGCAGGACATCAATATGACAGTCTAGAATCCCGTCTACATTACTGATTGAGGTCCAGTTCTGGGGGCTAACATTAGCATTAAATAGTTAACCGTTTAAACAGTGGCTATTTACCTGTCCGGTATCCCGTTTTTCTTGTGAGGAGGCATCTTTTTCTTGGGTTCACTTTTGGGTAACAGTTAACCTTATTTATACAATCAACATGATCTGCAATAAAAAAAAAAGTGTATTAGCCACTAGCAGCAAAACCAAAGTATGTCTACGTTAGCTATCAAATTATATCGACAACACAGACGTATTGAGAAAGGTATCACAAATGTCTGGGCGGTCGACCGAGGATTAGCCAGCGCTAGCTAACTACGTTAGTTCTCAAGGCACATTTTTTGCTGTAACGTCGTCAACAATTTCCTTACTCACCCAGTCAAATATTAACTCTTCTCAACAGTTAACATGAACCGTGTTTAATTTGACCTGAAAACAGAAGTCAATGTATTCAACCGAAAGCAAGTTAGCATGAATCACATTCCACCTTTCAGCTGCCGCGTTTGGATGACGTAAGGAGAGTCTAGTGTATCTTGCGGTCAGAATGTCTCTGTTCTCCCCTAGTGGTTTGGATGTGTTATGGCAGGAGAGGAACCCCAATTTAAACCTGAATACAAGCATAGCAGATATTGCTAGACCAATTTTGACACGGTCTTTCTAAAGCACCATTGGGTTGTCAGTCAGTTGTCTGTAGTGATACCGGAGTACCGAGGCCGGTGGCGAACTCGCTAAGCAGCTGAATTCGAAGCAGTGTGCGGACGCGTTTTTCGCTTTATCAAAAGGACGTCATCAACAACGTCCGAAGATTAATTTAATCACGTGATTTTTCAACCCTTGTGTCGCAAAATGCGGGATCCCGGCTGGTTTTGCCGTGGTTCCGGTGTTTTCTTCCGAGTCCAAGCTGCTTTCTAACGCCGACTTCTACTGTACACTGTACTCACAAATAGAATTAGGATGTTGTGAACTATAACTGTTCTATACTATAGAACGTAACGGTGTGAGGTTGAAGGCACTCTATTTTGAAAATAGTTTTATGTGAAACCATACTTTCTGCAGTGTGTTCATATAATGTGTTTTACTAAGTCTAGTGTAAGATTCGGTCTTAAGCACCCTAATTAATGCAATAGGTTCCGTTTTAGAAAAATAGTCAACTTGAAGGCAGACAGGATGTAGACCTGCTATTCCAATCTATTATAGGCTATTACAATTTAAAGGGCCTTTATTGGCATGGGAAACATATGTTTACATATTTACAAGTGAAATAGATAATTAACAAAAGTGAAATATATAACAGTAAACGTTACACTTACACAAGTTCCAAACGAATAAAGACATTTCAAATGTCATAGCTCTATATACAATGTTGTATTGATGTGCAAATAGTTAAAGTACAAAGGGAAAATAAATAAACATAAATATAGGTGTTTGTTTTTCACTGGTTGCCCTTTTCTTGTGGCAACAGGTCACACAGCTTGCTGCTGTGATTGCACACTGGCATTTCACCCAATAGATATGGGAGTTTATCAAAATTGGAGGTCTGTGTAATATGAGGGAAACATGTGTCTCTAATATGGTCATACATTTGGCAGGATATTAGGAAGTGCAGCTCAATGTACTCTGTTTAGGGCCTGTTTAGCGTTCTGTTTTGCTCTGTTTTTTATTTTTATTCTTTCCAATGCGTCAAGTAATTATCTTTTTGTTTTCTCATGATTTGGTTGGGTCTATATGTGTTGCTGTCCTGGACCTCTGTGGGGTCTGTTTGTGAACAGAGCCCCAAGACCACCTTGCTTAGGGGGGCTCTTCTCCAGGTTAATTTCTCTGTAGGCGATGGCTTTGTTATGGAAGGTTTGGTAATCACTTCCTTTTAGGTGGTTGTAGAATTTAACAGCTCTTTTCTGGATTTTGATAATTAGCGGGTATCGGCCTAATTCTGCTCTGCATGTATTATTTGGTGTTTTACATTGTACACAGAGGATATTTTTAGCAGAATTCTGCATGCAGAGTCTTGATTTGGTGTTTGTCCCATTTTGTGAATTCTTGGTCGGTGAACGGACCCCAGTCCTCACAACCATAAAGGGCAATGGGTTCTATAACTGATTCAAGTCATTTTAGACAAATCCTAATTGGTATGTCGAATTTCATGTTCCTTTTGATGGCATAGAAGGCCCTTCTTGCTTTGTCTCTCATATCGTTCACAGCTTTGTGGAAGTTACCTGTGGCGCTGATGTTTAGGCCAAGGTATGTAGAGTGTTTTGTGTGCTCTAGGCTAGCACAACAGTGTCTAGATGGAATTTGTATTTGTGGTCCTGGCAACTGGACTTTTTTTGGAACACCATTATTTTTGTCTTACTGAGATTTACTGTCAGGGCCCAGGTCTGACAGAATCTGTGCAGAAGATCTAGGTGCTGCTGTCGGCCCTCCTTGGTTGGGGAGAGAAGCATCAGATCATCAGCAAACAATAGATATTTGACTTCAGATTCTAGTAGGGTGAGGCCGGGTACTACAGACCATTCTAGTGCCCTCAACAATTCGTTGATATATATATTGAAGAGGGTGGAGCTTAAGCTGCATCTGTGGAAAGAAATGTGTGTGTTTTTTTACCCATTTTAATCGCACACTTGTTGTTTGTGTACTTGGATTTTATAATGTCTATAATAGTTTTCCCCCAACACCACTTTCCATCAATTTGTATAGCAGGCCCTTATGCCAAATTGAGTCAAAAGCATTTTTGAAATCAAGAAAGCATGAGAAGACTTTGCCTTTGTTTTGGTTTGTATGTTTGTCAATTAGAGTGGCAGGTAGCCTAGTGGTTAGAGCGTTGGGCCAGTAACCGTAAATGTTGCTAAATCGAATCCCCGAGCTGACAAGGTAAAAATCTGTCATTCTGCCCCTGAACAAGGCGGTTAACCCACTGTTCCTAGGCCGTCATTGTAAATAGAATTTGTTCTTAATTAACTGACTTGCCTAGTTAAATAAAGGTTTTAAAAAAAAAGTGTGAATATGTGTGTTGTACGTAATTTGGTAACACAGATAATGAACCTCCCAGTAATGATCCGTTTTTTCGGGCAAGCGCCAAAGCCTTCAGAGAGGCTTGGGATCCCATTACTGTTAGTATGTGTCTGCTCCAGGCAGGTGTGTATGTCTGTCAGTCAGTCATCCGGGCTGTGTTAAGTTCATGTGGCGATTATTATGTGGCGCTCATAACAGCTCCTAAATTCGTAAATACCAGAATACG
This sequence comes from Oncorhynchus clarkii lewisi, assembly GCF_045791955.1. Taxonomy (NCBI): domain Eukaryota; kingdom Metazoa; phylum Chordata; class Actinopteri; order Salmoniformes; family Salmonidae; genus Oncorhynchus; species Oncorhynchus clarkii. Next base: position 7,693,805 of record NC_092175.1, read on the forward strand.
ACTGGGAGTAATCCACTTGAACGCCACCGCAACTGGTAATTAGTAGTGGGAAACTTGTCTATCATCTCTGAGCTCCGACCTATGTTACATGCTGAACTCTGACATCACACACTAAGGAAATTACCTCGATAACAGCATTTTTCAGAAGTTAAATGCAACAACAAAACATTATTTGTGAAAAACAATACATTAATATGGTTTTTAACACTACAATTTGTTTGCGGCGTTCCCAAGTTGAAAGCACGTGAATGCACACAACTCTTTGCTCCCAGTTTACAAGTAGTACTTTCTGAGTATCCCACTTGAACGCAGCATTAGTTATTGACTACTAACCTTGAATTGAGTACTCAGACCCATCCCTAACAATAAGTAAAAATAAGATAAAGACAGTAGTCTGGTCTTTGTGGTTCCTCCCCTGTGTGTAGGTGAAAACAAATACTTTAAATGTTCAGGCAAGTGATCATAATCTTTGGGCAACACCTAAAAAATCCTGACCTGCCTGATGGGCATGTGCCTTTCAGACTTTGGTTTAATGTCAATCCCTGCAGTGATGTGATTTCTCAGAACCCTTTACCCCTATTCATATAATGTGACCTTTTAAGTCCCAAGTCATTGTGAAAGTGAAGCTACTGATGATAGTCTGTCCAGCAAGCCCTGTAAAAATGATAGATGAGCTGGTAATGAATTGCTATTGAATGTAAAAGGTGGGTAAGTCCAGAGATGAGCTAGCACATGTTTTATTGAGCTGGCATTCCCAGTAGACAGCAAAGAGGAATGGAAGAGGGAAGTAGGAATGAATGTAGAAAATAACAGGTAATACCAGGAACTGTGATGCAACAGCATGCGATCGTGACATTTTGCCAACAACCACCCAGGTGTGTTAGTGTTGAGGGCGTGGCTGTAGCCGGTAGCCTTCCTGTCTGCCGGTTGGAACAGCTGCAGTATAAAATACATATACACACATGAACCGGACACTCTCCGACTTTACACTGACTGACACTCAGCTCAGGTGGATATTTGCCTGCTGGTGGTCTATTCAGGTGGGTTTTTACCTGTTGGACCTTACCCCATAAGGGAAGAGAGCTCACTTCATTCAGTGCTCTGATCCACACTCTTTCTATTACATTGGACTTGTGTCGCGCTTTGTGCACAATATAGCAGTACATTTGTCACAGACTCTGACATAAACCCCCAGAGAGCAAGCAGGGGAAGACAGGAGCACGGACACACTCCCAAGGGATAGGTAGAAATCTTGAGAGGAACCAGACTGCAACAACGTGACTGGGCCGTTGGTCTCTATATATTTGGACATGCCGCTGTGGAGACGGACAAATGCTGGCGATGAGGAGTGCAACCGGGCCGTGCTGGTCTCCGAGTCAAACTTTGACCACGGGGTACCACTGGGCAGAAGGCCGGGGGCAGAGAAAGACACCAAGAGACTCCACGGTGCCTTGACCAGACTGGGCTACAGGGTGGACATTCACATGGATCTTAACGCTCAGGAGATTTACACACTCTTCAAGACAGGTAACACACATCTTATACACACGCCCCTGCTACAAATCAGCTCCAAAACAACAATAAATACTTTATAACCTGGTTTTATCAATGTTATCAAACTTATCAGAGTTGCTACATAATGTTATCAATTAGGGGACGGTCACGGAGTCCGCCGCAGCCCAGCACACAAAGCAATGGAAAATGTATACACACACATACAAACACACTTATCATGTTCTCTAACCAAAAGTCCTAAAAGTCTACGAAGGTCTCAGATTCTGGGAGGAATTGTTAACTGTTCGTCTCCTGAAAACAGCCCAACCCTCAAGATCCTTTGAAGTCAACACTGATTGATCTTGTTTTAACAAATACACCAGATAAATATGTTATATGTTAAATGTTGTTATTTTACTGCTGCTGTTTAATTATTTGTTACTTTATCTCTTACTGTTTTTTAGGTATTTAAAAAAAACTGCATTGTTGGTTAAGGGCTTGTAAGTCAGCATTTCACTGTAAGGTCTACCTACACCTGTTGTATTCGGCACGTGTGACAAATAACATTTGATTTGATTTGATTTCTACTGGTGTCTTTGCCCAAGACGTTAATGACCATTGCCCAGTTGTTTGTGTTAGAGATGTGAGAATACAAAAATCTAAGCCTTGTGTCATGACAAATAGGAACTTTAAAAACCACAGTGAATAGACTTTTTTACAGGATCTTTATTTTAGTGAGCTTGATTGTATTTCAGCTTTCCCTGAACCTGATTTAGCTTTGAGCCTTTTTGCAGATGTCTTCAATGCTATTGTGGATAATCATGCTCCCTTTAAAAAATGAAGGGTTAAAGGTAGTTTGACTTCCTGGTGCACTCTGGAATTATCAGAAGTCATTCATAAAAGAGATAAGGCTTGGGTCAAGGCCAGAAAAACAGGCTTAGGCCCAGACTGGCAAGCTTTTAAGCAACTGAGGAATCATTGTGTAAAAAAAAAAATCAGAAAGGCTAAATCTGATTATTAAGTAACTGTGCTTTCAGATTGTAATGGGAACCCGGCTAAATTCTGGAAAACTGTAAAAATCCCTGAATAGTTCTACTTCCCCCTCTCTGCCACAACAAATTAATTCAGACTCTGGCTTCATTACAACAACAACAAAAATGTCATAATTGAATCACCATTTTATTTGGGCTATCTCTTTGAAAATAACTTCTTAGCCTATTCACAATGATATTAGGCTGGATGCTGATAGCCAGTGCTTTTATTTTTGTTTATTTACAGAAAAGGAACTCCTGGATGCTTTGCTAGCAAATAGACAACAATAAATCTATAGGAGCTGGAGCTGACCAATTTGGATCCTGGTCTGCTTCATTGTGCAGCGCCCATCATTGTTGGTTCAATAACCCACCGTTTTTATTTAACGTTGTTATCAGGAAATATTTCAAAAGTATGGGAAATCAGCTCTTGTGCTGCCACTCCATAATTGCGGAGATAGTAGAGATCTTAATCATTATCGCCCCATTTCAATATGTCCTTGTCTAGCTAAGATTCTCGAATCCTTGGTAATTGTACAACTTTGCTAAAAAAAAAAATTCGGAGAAATGTATTGTGAACGTAAGCCAATCAGGGTTTAGGCCTGGCGTAGCGTTATGACAGGAACCACTTTAATTGTTAATGATCTTGTCATCAGCTTTTGATACTGTTGGTCGTGCTATTTTATTGACTAAGTTGATAGGCCTCGATAGGCCTGAGCTCTGACGCCTGTTCATGGTTTCATGATTATCTTAGTGACAGAACTCTGGCCATCGAGATTTATGCGGTTTAGTCTGAATTTCTTAAAGTCCATAAAGGTGTACTACAGGGGTCAGTTTTGGGACCTGTTCTCTATTTATATAAACATCATACGTCAATCTGTTAAAAATTGTACATTTCATCTATATGCGGACGATAGTATTATGTATGTTATTGCCTGACTGTTGGTCTGGCTGTGTCTAAACTACAGTCAGGTTTTATAGCTGATTTAAAACTTGTGCTTAATATGGGCAAGACTATATTCATGTTGTTTTTAAATTCTCGTAAGAACGTTTCAAATTACTTACATGTTCACTCATTAGATGGTTCTCCGATTGAATGTTTTCCCGCGTGTAAATACTTAGGCACTTGTATTTGTATGGGTTTGACATTTAAAAAACATATAGATGAGCTGGTTAAGGAGCTAAGATTGGAAGTTGGCCTTGTCTACAGAAACAGATCATGCCTTTCTCTAAGCAGGTAGGAGATCATTCAGTCAACCTGTTTATCTGTTCTTGATTATGGTGATGCTATTTATCAAAGTGCAGCTGCTCCTACTCTTAAACCTTTGGATGCCACCACCCATAGTGCCCTTCGTTTTGTTTACAGGTGACAGTTTTGATACCCATCGCTGTATCCTGTATCAAAACGTTGGCTTAACTTCGCTAAAGACCTGTAGATCTCTACATTCCTCCCAGGTGAAGCTGGTTGAGAGAATGCCAAGAGTGTGCACAGCTGTCATCAAGGCAACGGGCGGCTACTTTGAAGAACCTCAAATGTTTTGTTTAACACTTTGTTGGTTACTACATGATTCCATATGTGCTATTTTATAGTTTTGATGTCTTCATTATTATTCTACAATGTAGAAAATAGTAAAAACATAGAAAAACCCTTGAATGAGTAGGTGTGTCCAAACTTTTGACTGGTACTGTAAACTGAACAAAAATACAAATGTAACATCAAATAATTTCAAAGATTTTACTGAGTAGCCATTTGATTAACTGTTTAACAGTCTAATAGCTTCGGTGTAGAAGCTGTTGAGTAGCCTTTTCGACCTAGACTTGGAACTCCGGTAATGCTTGCTGTGTGGTAGCAGAGAGAACAGTCTGTGACTAGGGTGGCTGGAGTCTTTGAAAATGTTTAGGGCCTTTCTCTGACACCGCCTGGTGTAGAGGTCCTGGATGGCAAGAAGCTTGGTCCCAGTGATGTTCTGGGCCGGACACACTACCCTCTGTAGCGCCTTGTGGTTGGATGCCAAGCAGTTGCCATACCAAGCAGTGATGCAACCAGTCAGGATGCTCTCGATGGTGCAACTGTAGAATTCATTGAGGATCTGAGGACCCATGCCAAATCTTTTCAGTCTCCTGAGGGGGAATAGACATTGTCGTGCCCTCTTCATGACTCTTGGTGTGTTTGGACCATGATAGTTTGTTATTGATGTGGACACCAAGGAACTTGAAGCTCTCGATCCGCTCCACTACAGCCCCGTCGATGTGAATGGGCTACAGACGTGAGTGCTACTGGGCGGTAGTCATTTAGGCAGGTTGCCTTCGCATTCTTAGGCACAGGGACTATGGTGGTCTGCTTGAAACATGTAGGTATTACAGACTCGGTCAGTGAGAGGTTGAAAATGTCAGTGAAGACACTTGCCAGTTGGCCAGTGCAGCCACAATAGTTTGCAAGCCCTGCCACATCCGAAGAGCGTCAGATCCGGTGTACTAGGATTCAATCTCAGTCCTTCATTGACGTTTTGCCTGTTTGATGGTTCGTCGGAGGACATAGCGGGACTTCTTATCAGCATCCGGATTAGTGTTCCGCTCCTTGAGTGGCAGCTCTAGCTCAGTGTGGATGTTGCATCTAATCCATGCCTTCTGGTTGGGATACGTGCTGTACGTATGGTCACTGTGGTGACGACGTCATTGATGCACTTATTGATGAAGCCGGTGACAGATGTGGTATACTCCTCAAAGCCATTGGATGAATCCCGGAACATATTCTATTCTTTTAGATTGCATTATACAGGGTACATTTGTAAATAGACTTAGGTCTCAATATGTCTTCCCTGTCAAAATAAAGGTTAAATAAATATTAGGGAGGGGGGAGGCAGAGGAAAGATACTGTCTTTCATTGTTATTTACAGTAAAAACTACTAGAGATGTGAAATATGTAAAGGACGCAGACAGGATGAAACTATGACACACACACATAGCGAGAGAGACATAATGTCCTAGTGATGCATTGCACAGTCCCATACACACCTATTTAATAACTACTCTGCAAACACCTGCAGACATGTGCACACTGTGTTGTGCCCTGCAGACAGAAGGATGACTGATGGGTGAGCTAATTGTTAGTTGAAGCAGACTGTTTCGAGGAATCAAGTGCCACCATCGTCACATGCCACAGCAGGAGATAGAATTTTCTAGTTGTCTTTTTTCTGCTAACCGGCTCAGCCAGAAAGCTAGTCTGGTCCTCTCAAGGTTTTTTTTACTTGCCACTGTGCTGCTGCTTGCTCTTAGTGGGTCTAGGCCAATAAAGCATTTTCTGACCCAAAAATGTATAAATGAATACAATTTGATTAATTGATTGATTGCAGAGAGCGAGCAGCCGGTGAAAGAGTGCTTCCTGGCGGTGCTGTCATCTCACGGGGAGGAGGGTTGTGTGTTCGGGGCGGACGGAATGCCGGTTAGACTGTCCCACATCTTCTCCTGCTTCAACAACACACACATGGAGGGAAAAATCAAACTGTTCTTCATCCAGGTCAGTACCATCATCACCACACCCACAACAGTGAGGTCAGTCATTCAATCAGTCAGTGATAATAATCAATAGTAATCATCTTTCTCTCTCTCTCTAGGCGTGTCGTGGGGGTGAGCTGGATGATGGGGTGACAGTGGAGACGGATTCAGCAGGAAGTGACATCATTGAGGACACCTTGTCTCAATACCTGTCCATCCCCATGGATACGGCAGTTATGTATGCCACCGCACCAGGTTACGGGGCGTTCATGAACCCTCTGGGGGCCGTCTTCCTCCAGACATTCTGCATCCTATTGGAGGAGGAAGGGGGTGGTGCCCTGGAACTGACACGCCTTCTGACACGCATTTCCCATCGTGTGGCCTTTTGCTTCGAGGCCAATGGTCGTCTGCTGGGGGGGAAAAAGGAAATGACTTGCTTCGTATCACGATTGACCAGAGAGGTGTTCCCATTTGCCGAGCCCGGAAGGAGGGCGTGGCCGCAACATTCGTCAACCCCGAGTACAACAGACCTCACAAACATATAAGCTGAACCCAAAGCCTTTGTTAGATCTGAAGAGAACGGTCTCTCTCGGATTGTTAGGCTTGACCATTGCTCTATCAGCTAGTACGGTTGACTTAGAGTGTTGTTGGTCAGAAGGTTGTGCTTGTGGGTCTAGGTTGCGAAGTAATTTCCACTCTGTTACATTTGTGTGCATGAAATAAAAATAACATTGTGATGATCAGACATGTGGATGCAGGAACAGATTAGGAGGTGTTGATGGTTTCACCATAGAGTAGATTATCATGGCCCCTTTCCTCAACAAACTAATGCGTCTTAAAATATCCTAGAGGATGAAAATGGCTAGATATCACTTAGCTTCTGCTGCTATGCTCTTATTTTAAACCATTTAATGTAAGTTGAGTGTGCTTAAAACGACCTTGATGAAATTGTCTGATATTTAATTAATTGACTGATATGTTCAAGGTATTTTTTTGTATTGTAACTAAGACAAATTAGTTTATTTCTGAGTTATGGCTCTGACTGGGCTGATACAGTTGATTTATTTATTTAACCTTTATTTAACCAGAACAAGTTCTCATTTGCAACTGCGACCTGGCCAAGATAAAGCATAGCAATTCGACACATACAACAACACAGAGTTACACATGGAATAAACAAAACATAGTCAATAATACAGTAGAAAGAAAACAATGTCTATATACAGTGAAGTTGAAGATACAGCCAAATATGAGTACCTCTGCTGTAGAGGAATGAGGAGCAACAGCCCATATATACTAAAAGATTAAACCCACATGTGTAGGTGGGCAGGTGAGGAAGACATACTGAGCTGTTGGAAGGACTAGGGGCATTTCCCGACACAGACAGGTAAGAATGGGACAGAGGAACACGAGTGCCTGTCACGCTATCCACAACCGGATATACTGTTGCATACTGTACGTACCACAGAAACACAACACACTGATAAACAACCACATAAAAACCTACCACATACCAGGGTTGGCGTAAATTCTATTTCAATTCAGAAAGTACATTATGATGGCAGGAAGCCTAGTGGTTAAGAGCATTGGGCCGTGACCGAAAGGTCGCTGATGAAAAATCTGTCTGTGCCCTTGAGCAAGGTAGTTATCCCTAATTGCTCCTGTAGGTCGATCTGGATAAGTGTCTGCTAAAATGCCAATGCTTGTCAATTAGGAACATTTGTTTTGATTTCGGAGTTGACAAATTTAAATGGAATCGACCCCAACTCTGCCACACATTATTGATTCATTACTGATAAAATTGTGCTGCTGAGCTATTGCTTTTCACTCTAAAGATTCATTTACGGTCAGCGGTGTTCCATCAGGAAGCCAATCAGACACCGAACTGAAACAGTTTAATAGAGCAAACATTATACAACAAAAACAGTTTACCCAGGGATGGTTCAGGGAAACCCAAACTGGTCCGTGCGCACACATACCCAAATTATGCTAAACCCTGCTTAGATTGTAAGACGATCATATATTATTAAATTAGTCCGGTAGTTTCTGCAACATATTGGGTGTTTCTGGAGCACACCCAGTTACTGCACTTTGTAGTTTGTTAATTGTAGCAATAAAAGGTTGAGTTAAGGAAACATGTTCTTGGACAAAGACCATATCTAAAACGTGTTACTTCTGCTGGTCAAACATTTTATTTGTTTGTTAAGAAACTACTAGCTTCAATGATGAGATCCATTGAAGTTGCCTTGAGTTCATGTCAAAGACCATCCTACCAAAGGCAAAGACCACACAGGAACAGAAACACACAGATACGGGCAAAGACACGTTTCAGAAATAAGTAGATGTTTATTATCAACAAAGACTCAGTCATACAGGAGGGGGGATTTATAAAAGAGTAGGTGTGGGGGGGGCAGATCTGCACTCATTACTACCAAAGACAGAAATTATTACTTTGATCTCATTTTTCTTTTCAAAAATGTGCCTTTACATTTTTGTATTTCATACAAGAAACAAATTGGACAAATTCATCAAAAAAAGGTCATATTCTACAATACCATTTGACTAAAAATATGCTTGGTTTCACAAAGACAAAGTTAAAAAGAGGTGGTCAAATATTGACCAATAATTGTTTTCTTTTCATACTAATATAAAACCAGATCTACTATCTAGAAAAGGTAAAAAAAAAAAAAAGAAGTTTATTTACAAACAACAGAGACAAAAAAACAAAAACAAACAAAAAAAAAAAGAGTAGGAAAAAGTTGATCCTAATTCGAAGGCAACAGGTTATTGGTTATTGCAGGCTTTTTCCCAGCCCAGCACATGACTCAGCTAACCAACTAATCATGATCTTCATTTAAACCACTATTCAAATTGGGTGTATTGCTGCTCTGGAACTAAAACCCTCAAGGAGTTGTTCACCCCTGACCAGAGTAGAGTACCCTCCTATCCACTGATACAGGGTCAGATAGTTTTTCATCCCACCCATGAATATGGATAGACTGTGCATAAAGGATCTGGGGGTAGTGTAATTCTTACGGTTTGGGAAAATCTGATCCTAGATCAGTGGTTAGGGTTAGTGTAATGCTTAAGGTTAGGACTGGGCATAGCAAAATTGTATCCTAGATCTGTGGTTAGCATCTTTGGGTTTCAATGATTATTTCTGGTGACGAGGGAGAGAGGCTGGGACTGGAGCATGACATGATGGGAGCTCATCGTCGATTGGTGGATGGAGGTGGTAGGGGCTAAGCCAGAGGTGAAGGGGATTGGTCCAGTAAGGAGCGGTGGAGTCTGGTTACTGGATGAGCTCATGTGGGGAGAAAAGGGGGGATGAGAGGAAGAGGATTGAGATGAAGTGGTCTTAGTGGTGAGGGGCAGGTGTGTGTGAGTGAACAAGTGTGGGTGTGTGTGAGACTGGATGTGGGTGTAAGTCTGACCGTGTGTCTCCCTGTGCGAGTGTGGGCGAGGGGGTTTGGTGGTGAGGGAGAGGGGCTGGACCTGCTCAGGATGTGTGTGCTCAGAGTGAGAGTGTGTGTGTTCAGTGTGTGTGGGTGCGGGAGCGGCAGGGGAGGCCAGAGCAGTGGTGGGCGTGGCTGGAGAGTCCAGGGAGGAGGCGGGACTAGCCTGGGACAGGTGTGTGTGTGTCAGGTGTGTGTGAGAAACACTGGGCCTCTCCTGAGTTCCATACGACACACATGACTTCTTGGGCTGTGGAGAGAAGTGCTCTGGAGAGACAAAATAAAACACTGATCAGTCTTTGCTGTTAGTTTCCAGTAATGTCAAAAAATATAGTTTGGTCACTTCTCATAATTCTCTGGTCTTGGAAGTCACTTACCCTCTGGAGCAGCAGACTGGGTGTGTGTTATTTGTCCATCTGGAGCAGTCTCTGGCCTGCCATCTCTCTTCCTCTTCTTTCTCTTCCCCTGCACACAAACAACCAATCACATCACACCCTCCATCTCAAAGCAACCAATCAAATCACTACTAAATGTTTACTATAGTACTTACGTAGTTGTCTCTAGCTGACCATCCAGGGTAGAGTTGGGAGTGTAGCTGTCTCTCTTTACGGGCCATATCGTAGTATTTTGACTGCTCCTCACGAGATAGAGAGTGCCACTGTAGAGACACACAAAGGGTTAACACATACTCCCTTCTGGAGCATAGGCCATCGACAACAGTTTTCAGTATGAACACAGCCATTGTATAATCCTCAATAGAAAGACAGTGTGCAAGCTCACACTGCCACTTACCCTGCGTCCCAGTATCTGGTTGATGGCAGCGCTCTCCTTCAGCGTGCACTCTGCCACCACCTTGGGTCTCTGCTCCTTCATGTACAGCATAAAGGCATTCAGAGGCTTTTTCACATGGGGCTTCTTCTCCTCCTCTTTCTCTCTGTCCCCCATGGATACGCCACACCTACACACCAGACAGAGACAGTCAGTGAGTCGGCAAGAGGTGTTAACATGTGTGTGATAGTTTGGATGCGTACCCGTGGCGGTTGCCGTCTCTTGGTTCCTGTTTGATCGCCGTGGAAACGATGGCAGGGTGAGGGACAGACGTCTGCAGGGACGGGACCATGTGGGGCGAGAAACGACTGGCCACCAAGCTGTCAATCACACACAGGTCCATAAAGCATAAATACCATTTGAAATGACATGATTGTATTTATTACAGCAGAAGTTCTCAAAGTGGGTCCGGGGCAAGAGCTCAAAATATAACGATCAATAAACATATTTTTTCATGAATATTACTAATAACCGATGAAACACATTTTGATCAAGGGATTTGCGTAATAAGTTGAGGGAGCAATATCATTTTCTTCATCTCCAGTAGATGTTAACAGCCCTGGCAGGGGCAACATGGACCAGGGAGGCTCACAGAGGGATATTGGTATCCATAGTACTCTACCAATTACTCATTATCCAAATCAATACTTCTTGTATTTAAGTATAAAAAAAAAAAAAGCGGCCACGTTTTCTCTCTGCGTTATGGCAAATTGTGTAGAATTCTAGGATATTAGCTTTAATGCAGCAACAACATAAATCTCTACCCCATGACAAATTGTGTAGAATTACAGAAAATTAGCTTGAACACTGCAACATTTTCTCACCGAAGCCAAAAGGCAGGCCTTTAAAAATTTTCTTTCCCAGGGCCCGACACTTGGTTCGTCCGGCCACGCACTGCCGAAGTCATAGTAAAAATGATTCTATTCTATTTTTATCTCACTCAAGTCGTTCTATATTATGAGGGGGTCACTGATGAATTTTCTATTTCAAAAGGGGTCCAGGCCACAAACAGTTTGTGAGCCCTTGCTTTACAGATATAAGTCCAGTCTCTATAGTATTAAGTCTCCAGAGCAGTAATACATGGATGTGTGTGAGTGATTAGGTGAGCTGTACCTGGACATAGAAGAGTTCATGGCGAGAGCCGCAGGGTAGGATGGTCTAAACCCCCCCGCTGGAATACCGTACATAGACTGGCCCGGCCTGGAGACAAAGAGAGAGAGGGGAAACAGCGTCACTTGTGTTGCAATATCATTCATTCGGCTAGAAATTGTTAGCAAAATAAACTAAACCCTCATTGTATCCATCACAAGATGGTAAATGTGAGTGTGTGACTCACAGCCAGCCCAAAGGATGGGTCATGTGTCCCATGCCTCCAGGAGAGAGAGGGTAGTAGGGGGAGAGCTCTGCTGGGTGGGGAGTGCGGGGAAGACCTGGAAGGTGGAGAAGGACAGTGGAGAGAGAGCAACACATACATATACACAGTTAAAGTCAGAAGTTTACATACATCTTAGCCAAATACATTTAAACTCAGTTTTCACAATTCCTGACATTGAATTTTAGTAAAAATGCCCTGTAGTAGGCTAGTTAGGATCACCACTTTATTTTAAGAATGTAAAATGTCAGAATAATAGTAGAGAGAACGATACATTTCAGCTTTTATTTATTTCATCACATTCCCAGTGGGTCAGAAGTTTACATACACTCAATTAGTATTTAGTATCATTGCCTTTAAATTGCTTAACCTGTTTTGGAGACTGGTTTTTGTTCGGAATTTCAGATGACTGACGTGCCCAAAGTAAACTGCCTGTTACTCAGGCCCAGAAGCTAGGATATGCATATACTTGGTAGCATTAGATAGAAAGACATTGTAACAGTTTTAGAAACTTCAGAGGGTTGAGTATAAGAGAACTGATATGGCATGCGAAAACCCGAGGAAAATCCACCCGGAAATGTAATTTGAGGTCAATACAAATAGATACAAATAGAAAGGACCCATATTACAGTTCCTATGGCTTCCACTAGATGTCAATTCTTTAGAAAGGGTTTCAGGCTTGTTTTTTTGAAAAATGAACAAGTAGTTGGAAAAACTACAAGGTGTCTCATTAGAAAAGTGGTCTTGTTAGAGCGTGAATGAGGTGCGCACTCTTCATTATTTATCTTCCCGATTCAACATACTATTCTCCATCTTAAACATTATCGTTATTTAGATAGAGTACCTGAGGATTAATTAGAAACAGCGTTTGACTTGTTTGGACGAACTTTACTGGTAACTTTTTGGATTAGTTTGTATGCACGTTGAATGAGTGGATTACTGAGATCATTGGCGCCAACTAAACAGCCTTTTTTATATAAAGGACTTTATCGAACAAAACGACCATTCATTGTGTAGCTGGGACCCTTGGGATTGCAAACAGAGGAAGCTCTTCAAAGGGTAAGTTATTTATTTAACCACTATTTGTGATTCTGTGACACCTGTGCTGGTTGAAAAAGTAGTTGTGTGGGGCGCTCTCCTCAGATAATCGCATGGTATGCTTTCGCCGTAAAGCCTAAAAAGAGTAAATCTGACAACACAGTTGGATTAACTTCTTATGGCTGGGGGGGCAGTATTGAGTAGCTTGGATGAATAAGTTGTCCAAAGTAAACGGCCTGCTCCTCAGTCTCAGTTGCAAATATATGTATATTATTATTGGATAGAAAACACTCTAAAGTTTCTAAAACTGTTTGAATGACGTCTGAGTATAACAGATCTCATACGGCAAACAAAATCCTGAGGAGAAATCAAAACAGGAAGTGAGAAATCTGAGCTTTGTATGTATTCAGAGTCCCCAATGAAATCCCCTTGAGATATGAATGATGTTGCACTGTCTAGGGGTTGCACTAGATGTCAACCATCAATTGAAATTATAATGAGACTTATGGTGTTGTGGGAGTGAATGATAGCAGAATCAGTCAGGTGTCTGGCAGTCAGCCATTTTCTGATCATGCTTATTCCTCATGGTAGTCACTTGCGTTCCATGGCTCATGAAGACAAGGAATAGTCCGGAACTTTATTGAAGCTATATGTTAAAAACATCCTAATGATTGATTCAGTACATAGTTAGAAATTTTTCTTTGACCTGTAATATAACCTTTTGAAGTTTTTGTCCGATGTAACGCTGACCAGAATGAGCGTTTGGATATGTATACCAAACGCGCTAACAAAACAAACATTTATTGTGGACCTGGGATTCCTGGAGTCCTTTCTGATGTAGATCACCAAAGGTAAGGGAATATTTATCATGTAATTTCTTGTTTGTTGACACCAACATGGCAGCTATTGTGACAAATGTTTCTAAGCGCCGTTTCAGATTGCATGGTTGGCTTATTCCGTAAAGTTTTTTTTAAATCAGACACAGCGGTTGCATTAATTAAGGAGAGGTATATCTATAATTCCATGTGTATAACTTGTATTATCATCTACATTTATGATGAGTATTTCTGTTGCAAAATCACTGGATGTTTTTGGAACTAGTGAATGTAACGCGCCAATGTAAACTCAGATTTTGATAAATATGAACTTTATCAAACAAAACACATGTATTTTGTAACATGAAGTCCTATGAGTGTCATCTGATGAAGATCAAAGGTTAGTGATTCATTTTATCTCTATTTGTGGTTTTTGAAACTCCTCTTTTTGGCTGGGGGAAAAACAATGGCTGTGTTTTTCTGTGGCTATGTGGTGACCTAACAATTGTTTGTGGTGCTTTTGTTGTAAAGCATATTTGAAATTGGATACTGTGGTGGGATTAACAACGAGAATAGCTTTAAAATGGTATGAGACATGTATGTTTGAGGAATGTTAACCTCTTGAAACTGTAGGGGCAGTATTTTTTTGGGATGAAAAACGTTCCCGTTTTAAACAAGATATTTTGTCACGAAAAGATGCTCGACTATGCATATAATTGACAGCTTTGGAAAGAAAACACTGACGTTTCCAAATCTGCAAAGATATTATCTGTGAGTGCCACAGAACTGATGCTACAGGCGAAACCAAGATGAAATTTCAAACAGGAAGTACCCCAGATTTTGGAGGCGCTGTGTTCCAATGTCTCCTTATATGGCTGTGAATGTGCAAGGAATGAGCCTACACTTTCTGTCGTTTCCCCAAGGTGTTTGCAGCATTGTGACGTATTTGTAGGCATATCATTGGAAAATTGACCATAAGAGTCTACATTTACCAGGTGTCCGTCCGCCTGGTGTCCTCCGTCGAAACTATTGCGTAATCTCCAGGTGCGTGCATGTTTCCATTTTGAAGAGAGGAGAAACTAAACTGCCACGAGTGACTTATCATCGAATAGATATGTGAAAAACACCTTGAGGATTGATTCTAAACAACGTTTGCCATGTTTCTGTCGATATTATGGAGTTAATTTGGAAAAAAGTTTGGCGTTGTAATGACTGAATTTTCATTTTTTTTCCTAAGCCAAACGTGATGAACAAAACGGAGCGATTTCTCCTACACAAATAATATTTTTGGAAAAACTGAACATTTGCTATCTAACAGAGTCTCCTCATTGAAAACATCCGAAGTTCTTCAAAGGTAAATGATTTTCTCTGAATGCTTTTCTTGTTTTTGTGAAAATGTTGCCTGCTGAATGCTAGGCTTAATGCTATGCTAGCTATCAATACTCTTACACAAATGTAGCTATGGTTGAAAAGCATATTTTGAAAATCTGAGATGACAGTGTTGTTAACAAAAGGCTAAGCTTGTGAGTGAATATATTTCTTTCATTTAATTTGCGATTTTCATGAATAGTTAACGTTGCGTTATGGTAATGAGCTTGAGGCTATGATTACGCTCCAGGATACGGGATTGCTCGACGCAAGAAGTTCACTTCTTGGTGACAGGGGGCAGTATTTTCACATCCGGATGAAATGCATGCCCAAATTCAACTGCCTGCTACTCATCCCCAGAAGATAAGACATGCATATTATTAGTATATTTGGATAGAAAACACTGACGTTTCTAAAACTGTTTGAATCATGTCTGAGTATAACAGAACTTATTTGGCAGACCATTCAGATTTTTTTTTTTTGACGTCACTCTTTTCAATGGGTTTTCTTTGGGAATCCAAATTTCTAAGATACCTTCTTGTAGTTCCTATCACTTCCACTGGATGTCAACAGTCTTTAGATATTGGTTGAGGTTTTTCCTTTGTGTAATGAAGTACGGCCATCTTGAACGAGGGTCACTTGAAGATAGAGGCACGTGACCAGAAAGCATGCTAGTTTGTTTTACTCCTGTATTGAACACAGATCATCCAGTCTTCAATTTTATTGATTATTTATGTTAAAAAAAACACCTAAAGTTGTATTACAAAAGTAGTTTGAAATGTTTTGGCAAAGTTTACAGGTAACTTTTGAGATATTCTGTAGTCACGTTGCTCAAGTTGGAACCGGTGTTTCTCTGGATAAAAAGCAAAAGGATCAAACAAAAGGACCATTTGTGATGTTTATGGGACATATTGGAGTGCCAACAAAAGAAGCTCGTCAAAGGTAAGGCATGAACTATATTTTTATTTCTGCGTTTTGTCGCATCTGCAGGGTTGAAATATGCTTCTCTGTTTACTATGGTGCTATCCTCAGATAATAGCATTGTTTGCTTTCGCAGAAAAGCCTTTTTGAAATCTGACATGTTGGCTGGATTCACAACAAGTGTAGCTTTAATTTGCTATCTTGCATGTGTGATTTCATGAAAGTTTGATTTTTTTGGTAATTTATTTGAATTTGGCCCTCTGCATTTTCACTGGCTTTTGGCCATATCCCAGAGAGGTTAACCTGTTGAGTGTAGGGGCAGTATTTTGATGTTTGGATGAAAAACGTACCCAAATTAAACTGCCTATTTCTCAGGCCCAGAATATGCATATAATTGCCAGATTAGGATAGAAAACTAAGTTTCCAAAACTGTCAAAATATTGTCTGTGAGTATAACAGCACTGATATTGCAGGCGAAAACCTGAGGAAAATCCAACCCAGAAGTGGCCTCTATTTTGAAAGCTCCATGTTCCATAGCCTGCCTTCACACCATTTAAAGGGATACCAGATTCCTTTTCCTATGGCTTCCCAATGGCGTGAACAGTCTTTAGACAGTTTCAGGCTTTTATTTTGAAAAATGAGCAAGAAAGATCACATCGCGTCACTGTATGGCTGGGTGCCAGCAGCGTTTTGTATGCGCAACAGCTTGGAGCAGCCATTTCTCTCTCTCTCCCCTATTGAAGAAGCTAGTCCCGGTTGATATGTTATAAAAACAACCTGAGGATTGATTAGAAAAAAACGTTTGACATGTTTCTACGAACATTACGGACACTATTTGGAATTTGTCTGCGATGTCGTGATCGCTCGAGCCTGTGGATTTCTGAACATAACGCGCCAACCAAATGGAGGTATTTTAGATATAAAAATAATCTTTATGGAACAAAAGGAACATTTGTGTAACGGAGTCTCGTGAGTGCAAACATCCGAAGATCAAAAGTAAGCGATTTAATTTATTGCTTTTCGTGACCAATCTACTTGGCTGCTAGCTGTTTGTAATATTTTGCCTACTGAGAGAGATGTCCTTACATAGACGCTTGGTATGCTTTCTCCAAAAAGCTTTATTGAAATCTGACACGCCAGGTGGAATAACAACCAACTAAGCTGTGTTTTGCTATATTGCACTTGTGATTTCATGAAAATTAAATATTTTTAGTCATTTAATTTGAATTTGGCGCTCTGCAATTCAGAGGTGGTTGACGAAAATGATCCCGCTAACGGGATGGGAGCATCAAGAAGTTAAGTCATTTTGCCACAACTTTGAAAGTTTGCTTGGGGTCATTGTCCATTTGGAAGATGTCTTGAAATGTTGCTTCAATATAGCCACCTCATTTTCCTACCTCATGATGCCATCTATTTTCTAAAGTGCACAAGTCCCTCCTGCAGCAAAGCACCCCCACAACATGATGCTTCCACCCCCGTGCTTCATGGTTGGGATGGTGTTCTTCAAATGGCAAGCACCTCCCTTTTTCCTCCAAACATAACAATGGTCATTATGGCCAAACAGTTCTATTTTTGTTTCATCAGACCAGAGGACATTTCTTCAAAAAGTACCATCTCTGTCCCCATGTGCAGTTGCAAACCATAGTCTGGCTTTTTTATGGCAGTTTTGGAGCAGTGGCTTCTTCCTTGCTGAGCGGTATGTCGATATAGGACTCATTTTACTGAGGATATAGATACTTTTGTACCGGTTTCCTCCAGCATCTTCACAAAGTCCTTTGCTGTTGTTCTGGGATTGATTTGCACTTCTCGCACCAAAGTACGTTCATCTCCAGGAGACAGAACGCGTCCCCTTCCTGAGCGGTATGACAGCTGCGTGGTCCCATGGTGTTTATACTTGCTTACTATTGTTTGTACAGATGAACATGGTACCTTCAGGCATTTGGAAATTGCTCCCAAGAATGAACCAGACTTGGAGGTCTACAACTTTTTTCTGAGAACTGATTTTTTGATTTTCCCATGATGTCAAGCCAAGAGGCACTGAGTTTGAAGGTAGGCCTTGAAATACATCCACAGGTACACCAACATTTGACTCAAATTATGTCAATTAGCCCACCAGAAGCTTCTAAAGCCATGACATCATTTTCTGGAATTTTCCAAGCTGTTTAAAGGCACAGTCAACTTAGTGTATGTAAACTTCGGACACACTGGGATTGTGATACATTGAATTATAAGTGAAATAATCTGTTGGTAAACAATTGTTGGAAAAATTACTTGTGTCATGCACAAAGTAGATGTCCTAACCAACTTGCCCAAACTATAGATTGTTAACAAGAAATTTGTGGAGTGGTTGAAAAACGAGTTAATGAATCTAACCTAAGTGTATGTAAACTTCCGACTTCAACTGTATGTGTTATATATATATATATATATATATATATATATAAAAATAAACACATCCATTGTTACAGAGAGACTAGCGAGAGGGATGAGGAGGTTCCATACCTGTGTCAGGTGAGAGGTGAGGAGGGGGTGTCCGCGGGGGGAAGGGGTCTGGACTGTAGGACAGGAGGGGAGAGAAGGGGGGCAGGTGACCGTGCTGCACCACTGGTACCTTATTGGACTAGAGAGGAGAGAGCAAGAGGGATGAGAGCAAGAGATTAGGAACAGAGGAAAGTTCATACGGTGTCTGGTCACAAGGAGTAACAGTTTCTCCCCTAGGTGGAATTTTCACTACATTGAGCATGCATATCGGGATATTATTTTTGACAATATATCGCATAGTTTTGACAATATTGCAATATTATTTGCCTTATTTGCTTGTTCTTTATCTTTTTAAATAGGGATCCACATTTTTTTTTCAGCACTTATTTACATGACTGACAAACTTGTTTTCTAATGACTCTCGTCCCTCTGCAGCAGACATGAGCAGCAATATGTTTGGAACATCGAATCAAAATAAATCAGTATCGTGAGAATCGCAATACATTTTGTATTGGCACCTAAGTACCGTGATAATATCGTAGCGTCCGGTCCCTGGCAATTCCCAGCCCTACTGTACAATGCCTTAAAATCTACACATGAGCCTAAGGGCTAGGGTTGTTTCTGGGTAGGGCCTCTCTGTCTGACTATCAATGACAGGGGATCAGTCCTCCATGGCAGAGCAGGTCTATCCTCAGATACACAACACACACTGGCTAATACTCACTGGAATATAATCCCGCTCATCTCATACACACTCACTCTGCCGGTCTTAGACACACACACCCCGAGGTGTGAAAGTCCTGTGTCTCCAGGCAGATTAACACTATTCAGCATGAACATTCCAGTGTCTGTCTGCAGCGAGTTTGAGGGAGGTCAGGAGTCAGGTCACCTGAGTGCTTTGTGTGTGTGTTGGGGGGGGGGGGGGGAGCAATCTAAATGGCTTATACTAGCAGAGCAGGGTTACATACCCAGGTAAGTTTTGTAAAAGTTGGCCTTTTAGATGTCAGTCAGGGTGTTTTAATTTTATTTATTTAAACTTAACTAGGCAAGTCCATTAAGAACACATTTTTATTTACAATGAGGGCCTACCCTGGTCAAACCCTCCCCTAACGACACCGGGCCAATTGTGCTCCGACCATTGTCACTGCATGGTGGCTAGATTGTGAAGCGAGCACACACAACGGCTGGGAAATATGGCCAAAATATAACATTTTTTTGGTGTGATGGTATTTGGACGGTATTTTATGTTTTTGAACAATAATCGCTCCACATTTGCTTTATGGGTAAGTAGTGCATGACGATAACATGGAAACAAATACATTATTCTAAGTGATTTCAATGGCTCTCTACTGAATGTTTTATACCTTTAAAATTCCAGCATTTTCATTCATTTCCTACACTCTTTTGAGACCATTTCCACACTGCCACATAGGGCTAGTAGGGCACAATATGGGCAAAAATCTAGGCCTTATTTTTTTTTACTAAATATTGCAATTGCAATTTGACTTGCAATTTAGATCAAAACACTCGGGGGAAAGTTAGAATATAATAGTGGGCACTTCGAATACAGTGTTTGACATGACAAATAAAAAAAGACGGAGTAGTTGTGACAGGGTAGGAACCAAAGTGTTGGTCAGTGTTTCCTAGGGGACCCTATAACCTTTGGTTAGATTAAAATGTTCTCTTAGCTACATCATGTAGCTAACATTCACGCTTTGCCTATTCCCCTTTGATTTTGAAGAAACGTGCTGATTTAGGCTTACACCATCACTAGTACAAGGCTGTATTAGCTAGCTACGTTTGCTCTGACTCAGTCGATTTATTAGCTAGCTAGTTAGCCAGACATCTAACTAATGTCAAAAACATTAGTGTTAGCGTTAGTGTCAAAAACAATACATTTTTGAAACATGCTAAGACAAACTAGCTGTTTGCAGACAGTAAGATACACAAACAAAGTGTAATTATAGAACGCTTGTAGATTTATATTTAGTAAAGTGGAAATCAGCATCGTGGTCATCAACATCTTGTTGCATGTGCTGCATTGACCATGCAAACTGAACGCAACAACTGCACGCTCCTTGAGTGACAGGGGTGGGAGCTTGGTCTGTGTGGAAAGTGGCATGGAGAGAGAGAAAGGAGGAGGAGAGAGACGTCTCAAGTTGCGGGGGAAACTATATTAAATGGACGCTACACACGGCACAGTAGCGTATCACATTTAGCAAACCAAACATTGAAAAATTTTTATATAAAGGTGAAGTAAAAACCCAAACTGGTCCGTGCATCAATACCGGTATATAGTAAAATACAGTATACCGCCCAGCCCTAAGACACACAAACCCACCATGTGAGCGGGGGAGGTGGAGCGAGGGTCTTTTAAAGCAGAGGTTCCAGGAACATCCAGCATGGGCCACTTCATCTGTAGATACTGGAGAGAAAGACAAAGGAATGGGGAGAGAGAATTCAAAGATTTAAAGACTGCGTGCAAACAATTAAGCACCACACAAAAAAATGTAACTTTGTGGACAAAAAAACATATCATGAAATGGGTGCAGCTGGTAGGATGTGTGTGCGTTAGTGTGAGAGGTGAGAATGAGAAGTGAATTCCGATGACTCTCCACATGAGTCCTGGTCGGATTACTTTCTGCAGACATCTGGTGAGTGTATCAGTCAGACTCCAGCTGTACGTCTCTCTGCATGAAGGGTTATGTGTGGGAGCGCATTAGTTTAGAAAAGCAGCGGGCACACACACATGCTTTTAACATAGGGCACAACCTCTCAGCGGTCAGTCACCACTCCAAGGTGGTGAGACAGGAAGGAAGAAGGGATAAGATATAGGGCTAAAAATGGACATGGCAATATAGAGGAGTAGAAAAGTGGAGTGTCGGGGAATGTGTGTCAGGGTTGTGGTATAATGTTCACAGCAGACCAACATGCTACACCGAGTCGCTGACTTTCAGTTGAGGAAAAAAAACAAGAGCACAATCACGTCATGGATAAGGGTCCCATTGTGTGGCAGGTCAAATAAAACTCAAATAATGAGGACCACAAGAACATAATAAGTGTTTGCCTGTGCAGGGAGTGTGTTCACTGCACAAGGAGAAAGTGTAGGCCCTGTGTGTGTGTGTGTGTGAGGGAGAGTGGGGCTGAGCATACACACACCGGCCTCCAGTACACACACACACATATACCCCCATTCCAAGGCCCCAGGAAGTTCTGGCTGTGAGTTCTAAATGAAACCAGCTGTTAGAAATACCATACTGATGAAGCCTACACAACTCTCCCTCTTTATCCCTAAACAATCAGTAGTTTGCTGTACAATCATGATGCTGCTGCATGGCTGGAGGCTAAACTTACTGCTTCTTACAAAACACCAAGATAAAAACCACACACACCAACACCCCCTTCCCTCCACTTAGGTTTGTGAATGCTATTCACCATAAATGAAAAAGATGCGTAAAACAGCACACAGCTTGACATACAGGAGTGTCCGCCGGCCAGGCGACTAGCCATCTTTTAAATTAGCATGCCATTCTGTGCTTACACTAAACCAAAATATAAAACGCAACATGTAAAGTGTTGGTCCCAAGTTTCATGAGCTGAAATAAAAGATTGTTCATACACACAAAGAGCTTACTTCTCCCAAATGCTGTGCACAAATGTGTTTACATCCCTGTTAGTGAGTTTCTCCTTTGCCAAGATAATCCATCCACCTGAAAGGTGTGGCATATTAAGAAGCTGATTAACCACCATGATCATTACTCAGGTGCACCTTGTGCTGGGAAAAATAAAAGGCCACTAAAATGTGCAGTTGTGTCCCACAACCCAATGCCAAAGATGCCTCAAGTTGAGGGAGTGTGCAATGAGCATTCTGACTGCAGCAATGTCCACCAAAGCTGTTGCCAGAGAATTTAATGTTCATTTATCTACCATAAGCCGCCTCCATTGTTTTAGAGAATTTGGCAAAACAGAAACTATGGGATTACACAACAGAAGAATTTCTGCACAAACTGTCAGAAACCATCTCAGTGAAACTCATCTGCGTGCTCGTCATCCTCACCAGGGTCTTGACCTGACTGCAGTTCCGCGTCATGTCCGACCTCATTGGGAAAATGCTCACTTCGACGGCCACTGGCATGCGGGAGATGTGTGAATCCCGGTTTCAACTATACCGGGCAGATGGCATGCAGCATGTACAGCACCGTGGGGAGAGCAGTTGCTGATGTCAACGTTGTGAACAGAGTGCCACATGGTGGTGCTGAGGTTATGGGAAGGCATAAGCTACAGAAAACAAACAACTTGCATTTTATCTATAACAATTGGAATGCTCAGAGATACCGTGATGATATCCTGAGGCCCATTGTCGTGTCATTCATCCACAGCCACCACCTCATGTTTCAGCATGAAATGCACGGCCTCACGTCACAAGGATCCGCACACAATTCCTGGAAGCTGAAAATGTCCCAGTTCTTCCATGGCCATACTCATGGTAGCCGGCTAGTGACAGTGACCAAAGTTCAGGGCAGGTTACCAGCAAGTGGTGACTAGACTATTTAACAGTCTACTTGACAGTTCTTCAGTCTCTTTCCCAGCTTTGATGCACCTGTACTGACCTGGCCTTCTGGATGGTTGCGGGGTGAACAGGCCGTGGCACGGTTGGCTGATGTCCTTGATGATTTTCTTGGGCTTCCTCTGACACCGGATGTTATTTATGTCCTGGAGGGCAGGCAGTGTGCCCCCAGTGATGCGTTGGGCAGATCGCACCACCTTCTGGAGAGCTCTGACACAGCCCGACAGGATGTGAAGGTAGTGAGGGTCTTTTGCCTCCTTGGGTTGAAGAGGACCTGTTGCGCCTTCTTCACCACACTATCTGTGTGGGTGGACCATTTCAGATTGTAGCTTTTCAACCTGAAGTTTTTCCTGTCAATGTGGATGGGGGCAGTTTCCCTCTGCTGTCTCCTGAAGTCTTCAATCAGCTCCTTCCTTTTGTTGATGTTGAAGCATTCAGACCCTTTCCCCAGTTCTTTGATGAAGCACCTTTGGCAGCTATTACAGCCTCCAGTCTTCTTGGGTATGACTAGGGTTGCACATTTTGGGGATATTCAGAGGTGGAAACATTCCATGGAAATATATGGGAATTAATATTAATACCATTTAAATGTAGATGTTATTTTTGCATTGGATATATTTACCATATCATATGGAGACAGAAACAAACCTTTTACCTTATCATAAGTAGACAATTGCAAATGATTAAATCCTTCCAAAATAAAATAAAAATTTAGTTACGAATTGAACTTTAATTAAATTAGTTGACTCTTCACATGGGATGATTTCACTGAAAAACAAAAGGGAATATCGAATGACGCCCAATGACCTATCACATCCCCAAAAATGTTTTTCAACATACATCTGTAAAATGATAGTCTAGAAACTAAAGCTTTGGTTGTCTTCCTCTCAGGCTTCCATGTCTTCTCCCTGGACCTTCTCAATGTCCACCTCTTGACCATCAGACTGAGGCCGCCTCTTCACTGTCACTTTCCAACCTTGTTGAGGGTGGCTCGTTGTCAGGCTCAAAAAGTCTCAAATATGCCAGGATGGCCACCAATTTTTCAACCCTTGTATTGGTCAGCCTGTTACGTGCTTTGGTGTGTCTGTTCCCAAATAAGGACCAGTTGCGCTCTGAGGCGGCTGATGTTGGAGGCAACAGGGGAAAGAGCCTCAGATCTGCAAAGTCCCTTCCACCAGGTGGCTGATGAGATATGTTGGCACGACTGCCATATTGCATCTCCATCCCAAAGCCCTTGCTTGGAAGTGTACTTCGTCAGACCGCCAAGAACCTTGCTCTCATCCAGGCCAGGATGCTCTTGCCAGCATACTTGGGGTCCAACAAGGACTCTGCAGTGTGTAGGTGCTTCAGGCAGAAGTCTTCACACATTTTGATGCATTTCAGAACTGCAGTTTCCTCTGCTTGGAGCAACAGTGAAGTGGGCAGGGCAGTATGAATTTCTTCCCTTACATCTGCAAGCAGAGTGAACATCAGACAGGATGGCATTGTCTCCCTCAATCCGTGCAAAGGCTACTGCAATAAGTTTCAGGCTGCTTACCACTCAACCAAAATACATCATCCAGAAGGATCCTCTTGATGGGGCTTTCCATATCGGCAGACAGTTATATGGCTATTTTTTGGAGACTCCTTCCCACCCCAGGAGACTGTCAAACATGACAACACCACCCCAATAGGTGTTGCTGGGCAGCTTCAATGTGGTGCTCTTATTCTTCTCACGTTGCTTGGTGAGGTAGATTGCTGCTATGACCTGATGACCCCAAGTACCTAACCATTTCCTTGGCTCTCTTGTAGAGTGCATCCATTGTTTTCAGTGCCATGATGTCCCTGAGGAGCAGATTCAATGCATGTGCAGCACAGACAATGGGTGTGATGTGAGGATAGGACTCCTCCACTTTAGACCAAGAAGCTTACACATTTGCAGCATTGTCTGTCACCAGTGCAAATACCCTCTGAGGTTCAAGGTCATTGATAACTGCCTTCAGCTCATCTGCAATGTAGAGACCGGTGTGCCTGTGCTCTTGTAGAATGCTGGTTGAGGGATGGAGATGTAGTTCATTATTCCTTGCCAACGAACATTTGACCACCCATCAGAGATGACTGCAACAAAGTCTGCTTTCTCTATGATTTGCTTGACCTTCACTTGAACTATGTTGAACTCTGCATCCAGCAAATGAGTAGATAAAGCATGTCTGGTTGGAGGGGTGTTTGCTGGACGAAGAACATTACGAAATCTCTTTCAATACACATTGCCTGTGAGCAGAGGTGAACCAGTTGCATACACAGCTTATGCAAGACATTCATCAGCATTTCTCTGACTGCGTTCCTCCATTGAGTCAAAAAACCTTCTGATTCCAGGAGGACCATGAGCTGTTGCTATCGATAAGGTGTCTAATTCATAATTTTCACCTCGAATAGAAGTAGAGGGACTTTTGTCAGAGGTTGCTTGTTGTGAGCGCTGAGGGAACTTTATGCACTTGGCCAGATGATTCTGCATCTTTGTTGCATTCTTCACATATGATTTGGCACAGTATTTGCAAATGTACACAGCTTTTCCTTCTACATTAGCTGCAGTGAAATGTTTCTACACATCAGATAGTGCTCGCAGCATTTTCATGTAAAGATTAGAACAAAATGAGTAAAAATAAATAAATACAATTCCATGTACAGATAAATAGTTAGGCAGTTAGATTAAACAACTCCTTTAAAATGAAACGTGTATGGAAACAGGTGAATCAACACTCATAGCAGGCTCAAGCAAGATAAACCCCACATGGTGGCAAAAACTAACTAGCAGAAACTGAAGTAAAAAATGATTTAAACACTTTGCTGTAGGCTACTCTTTACTAGTTAACTTGTTGAATCTAGGGGTCATTTTTTTATTTTTGGAAAAATAAACGGGCTATTTTTCAGGACCAGAAAATAGAATATGCATATAATTGACAGCTTAGGATAGAAAACACTAAAGTTTCCAAAACTGTAAAGATATTGTCTGTGAGTATAACAGAACTGATATTTCAGGCAAAAGAATGAGAAAAATCCAATCAGGGACGCAGCGGTTTCTAAATAAGAGTCGCTTCCTATGCTTCCCTATTGAGCAGTGAATGGGATATCAACGAGATTCCCTTTTCTATGGCTTCCTTAATGTGTCTAGTATCACAAGACATAGTTTCAGGCTTTTATTTTGAAAAATTAGCCTGAGCGACAGCATTGCGTCAGTGTCTACCTGATGGCTCTTTCTCGCGCAAAAGACAGAGGTAGCCATTTTTCCACCCGGTCTTGCTGAAAAAAGCTTTGTCCCGGTTGATATATTATCAAATAGATATTTGAAAAACACCTTGAGGATTGATTATAAACAACGTTTGCCATGTTTCTGTCGATATTATGGAGCTAATTTAGTCGTTTTCTCAGCCAAACATGAAGAACTAGCGGAGCTATTTTCGGCTACAAAAATATTTTTTCTGGAAAAAAGGAACATTTGCTATCTAACTGGGAGTCTCGTGAGAAAAAACATCCGAAGCTCATCAAAGGTAAACGATTTAATTTGATTGCTTTTCTGATTTTCGTGACCAGATTGCCTGCTGCTAGCTAGGCATAATGCTATGCTATCGATAAACTTACACAAATGCTCGT
The DNA here is from genome assembly GCF_045791955.1 of Oncorhynchus clarkii lewisi. Classification (NCBI taxonomy): domain Eukaryota; kingdom Metazoa; phylum Chordata; class Actinopteri; order Salmoniformes; family Salmonidae; genus Oncorhynchus; species Oncorhynchus clarkii. Next base: position 7,720,300 of record NC_092175.1, read on the forward strand.
CTTGCTTTGGCTGTAAAGCATATTTTCAAAATCTGAGATGACATGGTGATTAACAAAAGGCTAAGCTGTGTTTGAATATATTTCACATGTGATTTCAGGAATATTAATATTTTCTAGTAAGATTTTTTTTGTCCGTTGCGTTATGCTACTTAGTGTCAGTTGATGACAATTCTCCCGGATCCGGGATGGGTAGTTACATTAACAAAGAATCATGTAATATAAACTATGTTCACCCTACCCAGTATTGTAAACAAAACTTACCAGAAAGCATGTAGTTCTTGGCTCAGACAGTCTAGTAGTGTGGGCTCAATAGCATCTCATTAGTGTGCAAGATCTTGAGAATCAGCTATACATTTGATGGAAGAGTGCACAGCACATGTGACGGAAGAATGCACTGCGCATGCAGAGGGTTGCAAATCCCTTGCACAGCTATATTCAAGTCTCTCCAGAGATTTTTGAACGGGTCCAAGTCCGGGCTCTGGATGGGCCACACAAGGACATTTGGGGCAACAGGTAGCCTAGTGGTTAGAGCGTTGGGCAAGTAACCGAAAGGTTGCTAGCTCAAATCACCGAGCTGACAAGGTAAGAAAATCTGTCATTCTGCCCCTGAACAAGGCAGTTAACCCACTGTTCCTAGGCTGTCATTGTAAATACAAATGTGTTCTTAACTGACTTGCCTGGTTAATTGAAGGTTAAATATATTCAATTTAAAAAAAATCTAAAATTGGGATTGTTCAACCAAAATATGCCACAAGACCTTGTGTATCTTGTGTGTATCCCACAAAAAAAAGGTTCACTGTTATAAGCTATTACAACCTCAAGTCTTCTTGGGTATGACGCTACAAGCTTGGCACACCTATATTTGGGGAGTTTCTCCCAATCTTCTCTTCAGATCCTCTCAAGCTCTGTCAGGTTGGATGGGGAGCAAAGCTGCACAGCTATTTTCAATGACATTAAAAGACTTGTCCCGAAGCCACTCCTGCATTCTCTTGGCTGTGTGCTTAGGGTTGTTGTCTCGTCGGAAGGTGAACCTTTGTCCCAGACTGAGGCCCTGAGCAGGTTTTCATCAAGGATCTCTGTACTTTGCGCCGTTCATCTTTCCTTCGATCCTGACTAGACTCCCAGTACCTGCCACAGAAAAATATCCCCACAGCATGATGCTACCACCACGCATCACAATAGGGATGGTATTGGCCAGGTGAAGAGCGGTGGCTGGTTTCCTCCAGACATGAAGCTTGGCATTCAGGCCAAACAGTCCAATCTTGGTTTCATCAGACCAGAGAATCTTGTTTCTCATAGATAGAGTCCTTTACGTGCCTTTTGGCAAACTCCTAGCAGGATATCATGTGCCTTTTACTCAAGAGTGGCTTCCATCTGGCCACTCTGCCTGATTAGTGGAGTGCTGCAGAAATATGTGTCCCTCTGGAAGGTTCTTCCATCTCCACAGAGGAACTCTGGAGCTCTGTCAGAGTGATCTTCGGGTTCTTGGTCACCTCCCTGACCAAGGCCCTTCTCCCCCGATTGCTCAATTTGCCCAGGCAGCCAGCTCTAGGAAGTGGTGGTTGAAAACTTATTCAATTTAAGAATGATGGAGGCCACTGTGTTCTTGGGGACCTTCAATGCTACGGACATTTTTTGGTACCCTTCCCCACATCTTTGCCTGGATGCAATCCCATCTCGGAGCTCTACGGACAATTCCTTTGACCTCATGGCTTGGATTTTACCCTGACTTGCACTGTAAAACATGGGACCTTTTATAGACAGTTCTGTGCCTTTCAAGGATGAAACAGGATGCACCTGAGCTCAATTGAGTCTCATAGCAAAGGGTCTGAAGACAAAGTAAATACAGTATTATTTTATACATTTGCAAACATTTCTTAAAACCTGCTTTCGCTTTGTTATTATGGGGTATTGTTTGTAGATTGATAAGGGGGGAAATTATTTTATCAATTTTAGAATAAGGCGGTAACGTAACAAAATGTGGGAACGGTGAAAGTGTCTGAATACGTTCCGAAGGCACTGTATTGTAAATAAGATATTTCCACATTTAATTTAATAGATTTGCAAACATTTCAGAAAATATATGCATTTCATTATGGAATATTGTGTGTAGATGGGCGAGATTTTATTTATTTAATTGAGCCGACAACAACAATTTTGAACAAGTCAAGGGGCATGAATACTTTGAAGACACAGTATAAAACAGGAAAATCTATATTTTTTTACTGCACTGGGTGGGCCTTTCATTGTAGGCTTTATTAAGAAGGATATCCAGGTGCCCTCCAAACCATGTGCTTATGATCATATATTTAGACTAATACAACTGTTGTAGATTTTGGTTCTTCAACAAATATTTGCCAGTCATAAATACATTTTTCAAATAACTTGCATATGTTCTAATACCTTCAAATATGATTTGGTTTTCTGAGACCTGTATTTGAATATCAAATTGTTGCCTTTTAGTTGAATGCAAAACAAACCATCTTTGACTACCTTGAGTATTTGATAAGTTGGCATTTTCAAATAAACTACTATAAACTATTTTCTGCCCAGGTCTGTGGAGAACACAAAAGTCAACTCCATGTCAGCCTTGCAGACTTTGTGCAACTGACCTCATTGTCCCATGTGAGTTTACTCTTCAGATGGTCGGTGTCTCTCGCTCAGTGTGTGTGTGTGTGTAAAGGTTGCAGTGTGTGTTTATGTAAAGTGTGAGGCCCTCTGGCTTGTGTTTACTCCACATTGTCTCACTGGACTTAAAATACCAGGAGAGAAGGCTGTCGACAGCACACACACCATTCACAAAGAGAGAGTGAGGTAGCGAGACGTGTTAGAACAGTGTCAGTAATCTCTCCCAGCATCCCCTCCACAAATTCACTAATGCTTAGGGGTGACTGACAACCAAGTGTGTGTGTGTTGAAAGCTCACCAAGTGAGTAAAATCAGCAACTTAAGGCTGAATCCATCCCCAACACTCCTGTCTAACTCCAACTCAAACGCGTGTGTTAAAAGAGGAAAGGGGCCAGAGCAACTCTCCCTGGGGTTACAGTATCCGTGGGGGGTCCACCTATATCAAGCCCGGATCACAGAACGTTACACACTTAACTTTCAGTCCTGGTCTAGAGTGCACCTGATTTCACCCTTACTGTTTTGAATACCCCTAGAGTTTTTGTTCCATATTTTGGTGAGGGTAGACGCTGGACAACACACATGGTGGTGTGCTACAATTCAGCTATTGTACAATTTACATTAGCATGTAGATCTTCACTCAGACAGAGAGGCGTGCATCTCTTACACACATGCCATCTAATGAGGAGGAGGGAGCATTAACCACGGTGCTGACTAAAGTCAACACAACCTCCACTGTGTGTGCATGTGGTAATGATCTCCTGTGGAGAGCAACATTAGGTCAATTGAGCTTCTCCACCTCCTCCTCCTCATGACAACAATAGCTCATTAATACCTGGGGAGGGGAATGTAGAGGCAGGCAGGGTATGCGAGTGGGGGGGTGGGGTTAAACGTACATGTTAAAAGAGCAGCTTCTGCCAGTTGTGACGTAGGGACTATTTTTCAATTCTGAGTTAAAAAGCTACGATTTTATGTCTTATTAGACACAAACAGAAAGGACTTAGGGGATAAACCCAAATAGGTCCTCGGCCCCAATATACAGAAAGCAAACAAAAAAACAATGTTAACTACAACTATAATAGGTACGCATGGATGGTGATGACAGAAATACTGTAGCATCTATACATGTCTCTCTCTCACACGTGCACACATTCCTGCATCAGCGTTTTAGCAGGATGGTGTTGAGGCCTGCCTGCTGCTGAAACGCTAGTGTGTTATCATAACACACCGTTAATCGCTACGAGACATATTATACTGCTCAGAGTCAGAGCACACACAGAACTCATCGTTCACCGTCCCTTATAACACACACCAGACATCACACACTAGATACACCGCCACACCACATAGAAAGCTATGTTAGTCTAGCAGCCTTACTTGCAAAAAAATATTAACTAAAGATTGAGTGTGTTTAATGCATGTTCGTGCATGTGTGACTGACTCACCGTCCTGGCGCCGGGTGAGAGGGCTCCGGGAGAGAGGTAGGGGTTGCCAAGGTTCCCCAGGTGACTCAGGTTAGCTAGGTTACCCAGGTCAGGGATCATCAGTAAGGGATAGCCAGCATATGGAGATGCCTTGAACAACCCACTGTCGTGTTGCTGTCTCAGAGCTGGAAAAGACACACACAGTTAACTTTAGCAATTGCTGGTCCACTCCCTCCTCTGAGCTGGGGGATAGACTGGGGTCAACAGTGCTCATTGAATTGAGAGAGAGGAGGGGGCGGAGGGATAGGAAGAGGGAGAAAGGAGGGTTTTGGTTGTTTCTTATAAGGGGTGTAAAATGACCTCATTTCAACAAAGCTTATTTAAATGAATGGGGAGATAAAGGGAGACTGGGAGGTGGAAAGAGATTGTAAAGATAATGCATAGGAAAACGAGAGAAAACGGGGGAGCATTCATAAAGGATCCGTGAGAGTTACAGTTATAGTTTTACTATTGAGTTTGTAAAGTTTTAGCTACCTTCTGCAAAGAACTCTCTCTGCCTGACATAGCTCTCCCAATCTGGTCTGTGCTGCTGTGGACGTCTGTGACTGCCTGCCTGCTGACAAACACATAAACATAGTTTGTCAAACAACACAGATTGGTAGCTAGAAGACAACGGCTAGTACTGTACTGCAGTGGTTTATAGAGTGATCTTCCGTCACATTAACATTAGCTAAGTAGACAAACTAGTTACCTCGGAGTCAGACGAACTGCTGTTGTTCTCCGTCTCGTTAACCAGCGAGGACTTGACGTCGTCCAGGTCCCGCTCAGAGGACACATTCTCGGCTGTTTTTTCCTCCTGTTCCCCCTCGTCTTTAAACGAAATTAACTCGTCGTTTGCCCCCAAATCATCGCCTCCTCCCCCGTCCAGCTGCGGCATCTTGGATTTCGAAACAGTGTGGTCTTGCTGTGGAAGTCCTGTTTCAGCTAGCTAACAGTTAACTTACTCCGTTCGGAAAATATCCAGTTCCAAAAACCCTATCTCAAAACACTTAGCTACCTAGCTAACACACGGTATTATTTATATTTCCACGCTTTTCAGTGGTAGTAACGATATAACCCATAAACAAGATACTATTTATTGCAAACCCCGCAAAAATAAGCATTCAACGACTGTTCATTTTTGTTAGCTACAGTAGCTAAGCTAACTACAGTAGCTATTTAGGTAGCAGATTTCTTGACTTGTCCCCCTCGTTCCTTGTTGCGTCTTCTGGGATAGAAAAACAAGTTACAAAACACACCGACGAAACCAAAAAGTTAAATCCATGAATATTTGCATACGGGTGTAAATATATATATATAGCTAGGTATCTCCTCCAACTGAAAGGGAAAACGACAACAATGAAAAGTTGTGCGTCGAAGTTCGCTGAAACACGCACGCACATAAAACTTTATCCTGTTCCCCCCAGAGTAAAATCCATCCGAAGCGAAGTCAGCTCACCAGCCCTACTTTCTTGCTTATTTCGTCGTCCATTATCGTTAAAACTGAGAAAAATGTAATTGTTGTGACTTCGAGAAGAAGTTACTCGCGGGCTGCCTGTGTTCTGTTTTTGTGTGTCTGTGTTGGCGTGGGAAAGAAGAAAAGTCGCTTGGTGTTTCTGAAGTGGAGTGGAAGGAAGAGAGCTAGGCCGCCGCCGGGAGACTGGGGGAGGGGGCGAAGACACAAGAGGGAGGGGGGAAGGGAGGAGGAGGGAAAGAGGGGGAGGAAGGTAGACAGGGGGAGGAGGGAAGGAGGAGAAAGGGAGGAGGGAAAACGTTTGGGCGGAGAAATGCCAGTCCAGCCATCAATCATGTGTAGAACCTGATCTTTCCCAGTTGATTTCTTTAAAATAAAACATTCTTAAATCAGTGTGAAAGTTCTGTCAATATGTGTACATTTTTGGAATATCTTTGCCATATCTGCATTAGTCTGGATTGCACACTGAATATCACTGTTTTTTCACTACACTGAATTAGATTGGATTTGCATTGGCCATGTACATATTCGTGGTGTGAAGTGAAGAATGTACTATGATGATAATGCGCATGCACCCATCCCTATCATAATCCCACCACACTCCAATGAGTTAATGAGACAACCCAGATAGCAAAATGATATTGAAAGACCTCTAAAAAGGAACATTTTCCAGTCATTGAAGTTAGGTCCATTTTAGGTTCTGAATGAAAGGCGAAAATATGTTTGTTTTTTTCGGACGTCAAAAATACGTATTTTCTGGATGTTGAAAATATGTATTTTCTAGGCGTTGAAATCAGGTTCATTTTCGGAACTGAATGAAAGTTGAAAATAATATTTTTTTTCGGAAGTTGAAAATACCTCTTTTCCAGATGTCGACATGCGTATTTTCCAGACGTTGAAATCAGGTTAATTTTCAGTCCTGAATGAAAGTATTTTAGTCATGGCTAAATCTATACTGCACATTCAATCTCACTGAAGTAAGCATGATATCACAATAACGCTTTTTAAATCCATTTTATATTGGAAACAAGAACCAACTAAAGATTGCAACATATATTTATTATTGATACAATCTGTCACATGTACTTTTATGGTAGCTTTTTTCAAAATTCTTTAAAGGTGGCCAAAACAGTCAACAGTTACAGTAACTACCCTTCTAGATAACTTGTAACAGTCTAACAAGGTCTTGAAGTCGCCTAGGATAGATAGGGCTAGTCAACTTCTTTCACCAATTGGCTTCAGCCAGCTGGTGTGCGAACAAAATTGACCGTGGGCATTGTGATTGCGTGCAGCCGCGCTCCGATTTGACGATTACTTGGGTGATGCCAACTATGGGTACGTGGGCAGTGTTGAAATAAACTCAACCAAAAGAAAACTGTTAGAATACCCTTCATTCCGAATTTTGTCCTATCAGCTCGCAAATCTCAGTTTTGGAGGAGACTGACTTTAATGACAAACATTATCCTATTTACACTGTATAGTTTATTTTGACACTAGAATGAATGTTTTTGATTCATATCAATGCCACATAGGCCATTGTCAAACGGAGACATTAGGTAAAGCCACTCTTTAAAACTGGCAGTAATGATGTTCAAAGTAGTCAAATCTACATAATAAACCAACAGACCACTTCAGGTACAATAACATTCACAGTAAAGGTAATATATTTTGTTTTATTGCTATGACTGTTATACAGTTCCTTCGGAAAGTGTTCAGACCCCTTGACTTTTTCCACATTTTGTTACGTTACAGCCTTATTCTAAAATGTATTAAACAGTTCACCCCCCCCCTCATCAATTTACAAACGAAACCCCATAATGACAAAGCAAAACAGGTTTGTAGAAATTTTATAAAAAACTGAAATATAACATTTACATAAGTGCAGACCCTTTAGTCAGTACTTTGTTGAAGCACATCTGGCAGCGATTACAGCCTCGAGTCTTCTTGGGTATGATGCTATAAGCTTGGCACACCTTTATTTTGGGAGTTTCTCCCATTCTTCTCTTCAGATCCTCTCAAACTCTGTCGGGTTGGATGGGGACCGTTACTGCACGACAGCATTCTGCAGGGATATGAAATCCCATCTGGTTTGCACTTAGTGGGATTATCATTTGTTTTTCAACAGGACAATGACCCAACACACCTCCAGGCTGTGTAAGGCTATTTGACCAAGAAAGAGAGTAATGGAGTGCTGCATCTTGTGACCTGGCCTACACAATCACCCGACCTCAACCCAATTGAGATGGTTTGGGAAGAGTTGGACCGCAGAGTGAAGAAAAAGCAGCCAACAAGTGCTCTGCACCTGTGGGAAATCCTTCAAGACTGTTGGGAAAGCATTCCAGGTGAAGCTGGTTGAGAGAATGCCAAGAATGTGCAAAGCTGTCATCAAGGTAATGGGTGGCTACTTAAAAGAATCTCACATATAAAATCTATTTTGATTTGTTTAACACTTTATTGCTTACTACATGATTCCATATGTGTTATTTGATAGTTTTGATGTCTTCACTATTATTCTACAATGGAGAAATTAGTAAAATAAAGAAAACCCCTTGAATGAGTAGGTGTGTCCAAACCTTTGACTGGTACTGTATATATAATTTCCTGATCTCATCTCTCAGATACAGGACAGACACTTCGAAACAAACTTCTTATTTATTTATTTATTTTATTTGTTTTTCCATGTATGCATCTGTTACTCAATATGTTTCTATGGGCTAATAGCAGTAAGGCCAAATTCAATGTTTAATCAAAATGGTATTATTTATCTTTATACCTGAATGGGGTCCAAAAATTAAATCAAATATTTAAATGATCCTTGTTATGACCATCTGAAAACAATTCCCCTGGCTTAGACTTGTAATAGCCCGTTTGTAGAATAATACCCAGATATGCAAAGGAGGATATTGCATATTTCTACCTTTCTTTGTGGGCCTATTTAGAATACATCTCCATGAAGAGATTGACATCCATTTTGTATTTCTGTGTAGTACAGATTAAATAAATCCACTTCACTTACTGTAGATCAAGAATCTAAATAGATTTTTTTCAAACTCGAGGTGTCATGTCATGGCTGGCACCCCCTTCTTTCTGCAGACATCATGGAAAACGAGATCACATAAAAATAAAACAAAACTGAGGGAGATTTTACATAAATTATTTTACTAAACTTTTTGTATCTGCACAATTCTTTCAGTAAATGTGTTTTTAGGTAAAATGTTTAGTGTAAATTGTTAAAAGTAGTTGTGCATAGAGTATGGTTTGTTAAACTTTGAAATCAATGGTTTCTGAGTCTTGGCGCATTTCAGTTATCGTGGAATTGCCCTTAGATAAGCAACACCATCAGATGTGCCACCAATGCTTCTTATAGGACACATCACTGCACTCTATACTCCTCTGTAAACTGGTCATCTCTGTATACCTGTTGCAAGACCCACTGGTTGATGCTTATTTATAAAACCCTCTTAGGCCTCACTCCCCCCTATCTGAGATATATCTACTGCAGCCCTCGTCCTCCACAAAGAACACCCGTTCTGCCAGTCACATTCTGTTAAAGGTCCCGAAAGCGCACACATCCCTGGGTCGCTCCGTTGCAGCTAACGACTGGAACAAGCTGCAACAAACACTCAAACCGGACAGTTTTATCTAAATCTCTTCATTCAAAGACTCAATCATGGACACTCTTACTGATAGTTGTGGCTGCTTTGCGTGATATATTCTTGTCTCTGCCTTCTTTCCCTTTGTGCTGTTGTCTGTGCCCAATAATGTTTGTACCATGTTTTGTGCTGCTACCATGTTGTGTAACTACCATGTTGTTGTCATGTTGTATTGCTACCATGCTGTGTTGTCATGTGTTGCTGCCTTGCTATGTTGTTGTCTTAGGTCTCTCTTTATGTCGTGTTGGGTTGTCTCTCTTGTCGTGATGTGTGTTTTGTCCAATATTTATTTAATTTTTTCTTATGTTTAATCCCAGCCCTCATCCCCGCAGGAGGCCTTTTGCCTTTTGGTCTGCCGTCATTGTAAATAAGAATTTTACTTGCCTAGTTAAATAAAGGTTAAATAAAATACAAAAAATTAAACAAGCTAGATGGGTATCGACTTAGAAAACCAGTCAACATTAAACACTTCTTGACTTTAAGGTTCTCAATAAATAATTATGACATGTCAATAACACCCCCCCCCCCCCCCCCTTTCAGGGAATCTGCAGAGCCCCTTTCTGTCTCAGATGTCCACTGAGAGAGAGATGCCAATCGAACCACAGTCCCCAAAATCCCCTGCTCCACTTCTCCGAGAAGCCCCTGCTCCTCTGCTCCCAGAAACCCCTGATCCTCTGCTCTCAGGGCCAGAGGCACCGACAGCTCTGCTCTCACTTGTCCAACACACAGGTAATACCCACACACACACACACATCTGTATTATAAATAACCCTTTAACCCCTGCTCCTTTGCTCTCACAGCCTGAATCACCAGCTGCCCGCCCTCATCTGTCCAACAAACAGGTCAGACATGCATGCACGCCGCTAACCCTTTCAGTCAAAATAAAATCTTTGTGTGTGTGTGTCAGTCTTCTTTTACTGAAAAGGAGAACTGGTCTGATGATTTTGATGATCCAGAGGGCACGGCACTAGAGGACAGTAGGCCTCACACACGTGCACTCATTTCCAATCTCACTTTGTTACCGCTTAAAAACTACAGCTGGCCGGAGGTCTTTTTCATCTCTCTGAGCCAACCGTTGCCACCCTGGTTCCGGGTACAGAGGCGCCCATTGGCCCAGACGAGGTGTCCGAGCCGCTGCAATTGTCTGAGACAAATGAGAACATTTATGAGGGTATCTACACCAACACTGAGTCTACATGAAGTAGGACGACATTACCCTTAGCCATGTTATGAATACAATGTTTTAATCGTCTTTAGGTTTTCTTTAACTCCTAATCACTTGAAAATCACTTGAACAATCTCTATCTCAGATAGTGGAGCAGGGAGAGGAGGCCAGTGGACATCATTTGCATACTAGGGCCCTGTGTGACTACTAAGCCAGTGAGTGTTGCCCAGCTCTGGTTTCAAAACACATCCCTCTTTATCTCATTCCATATTTTCTCATCTCTCATGTCTTCTGTCATCTTTCTATTTCTTCCCTTCGTTCATCTATTCTCACCTCTCAATCCTCTCATCAGCTGATGACTCTACGATCACCTCTGATTCAGATGATGTCATCTCAGGGATCGATGTGGTGGACAAGGATTGGTGAGGAGGCCACAGACCAGACGGACACTACAGAATGTTCCCGGGCAATTACGTTGAGCTCCTGTAGTCCCAAAGCCCCCACATGCCTATACAACCAAGCGGAACATGAGTTGGATCATTCTGGGAACCGAGCTAAGATTTATAGGGGGAGATTGGAGAGACGTCAGGGAAAGAAACTGACTTGATTACTGTATATTAATTAACCCAGGGATAATGCCAGTTTATTAGTCTGGTTTTAGTCCGGTCTTAGACTATTAGGCTCTAACTCATGGTCTTCTACGCGATCAGGGGGATGTTTTACTATCTGTCTTGTCAGGGTTTTGATTTTGATTGAGCTTTTAAATCAAATAAAGATGGCTGCATGTCCAATTGTTTACGTTTGCGTAATCTTTTCTAGCATTTGAAGCACAGTCAAGTCTAGATGATTTATGATCTTCCCTCGACTACGAAATATGGGTAAGCGTATTTGGGCTCATCTGATTATTAGCAGAGGAATAGTGCCATACCACCATGTTTGTCATTAGCCATGTCATATAGAATACTGAATGTACAGAAAGCTGGAGCTAATTATGGCATGATGAAGTACTGTATGTGTATAGCCTACCTTTTCAGGTACAGTCAACCACCACAAATGGAGCAGTTGCTCGAGAGCATTAAAACCATGATGCGCCATGGGTAAATTGTGACTGACTGACATCTGCAAATCATATTATTTATGGCAATGGTGGTCAATGGCATGGCTAAGGTGGAGAAGAGGTCCAGAAGAATGTACGTTATTGTGGATGTAGCAGAGCAGTTCCTGGGCCTGAAGAATTTTTCGGCAAAGGATTTACATTATGTACTTGCACGAGCAGTACCACCCTCTCAGGCCCCGGAGCTTGGGGAGGGAGTTAGAACTTGTTACGTTAATTTTGTTTTAGTATGTGTGTAATAAGGAACTGGAACCCTGGCCCTTTGAACGCACTCCATCTATTTTTTTTATACAAGAGCACAGACTGTCTTTGACAAGCGCGTCAAAAGAAGACGGGTGGACAAAATGGCGGGTAGGCCTATGCCCTAATGGCTGTCTGATTTGGAGATGGAGTCGAAGGACCCCATAGAGGTTGGTAAGAAGGTGGGCAGGAAAAAAGGAAGAACGTACAAAATATTAAGAGTATGGGAGTGCTGCAGATGGAAGTTGAACAGGACTAGAGTGATGATGAATTAACTGCGGAGGCATGTGCGGTGAAGACCGCTGAGTTTGAGCCTGGTCCAGATGGTGATAAAGGTCTTTTTTTTGCCCAGTGGGAGTGAGATTTTTTGGAGAGAATGGATCCTTGTCCTCTGGCTGATCCATATGTGGTGCCAGGTTGGGTGGAGAAGAGGTTGGGTCGGTGGAATCATGTAGATTTTTTGTGGTTCTGCTGTTCAGAGGGAGCATGCTCTCCGCACCATGCGACTGGGGACAAAAACTGTGACTTGCTTTCCTTCCCGGAGCAGGGTGCCGTTGAAAGGAGTGATAACTGGAGTGGCATTCAGTGTTGAGGGCCAACAGAAGTTTAAGATGTCTGTACTACTGAGTTTTGATGCAGAGTTTTGACCAAATAGTCAATTTAGGATGTCAGTTATCCCGTGAGAGCTTTTGTCCCGAACCCATTACGATGTTTTAGGTGTCAAGATTATGGTCATGTGGCAGCAGTGTGTAGAAGGGAAATTCCTAGATGTGAGAAATGTGCAGTTGGACATGAGACAAAGGAATGTGTGGTATCAGTGGAAAAACTTGTTTGTAAACTGTAGGTTCTGTAGGTGCTAAACCCATGGTGTTGGAGATCAGAGGTGTACTGTGAGAGAAAGGAGAGTAGTAGAGTGTGAGGGATCTTAAGAGTATCCCTGTGAGTAGGCTGCGATCAATAGAGAGTGAAATGATTAACATGTTTTTCAGTAATTTTTATTTTTTTGCCGTTCATGGTCATGGTAGTCAACAGTATCGCGGGAATAGAATGTAAATCACAGAGGATAGATATTGTGATGTTATCTGCAGAGAAGTGCTTGGGTGTATGACATTTTACTGCAGAAGAGTTACAAGGTGGTTTGAGCAGATCAGGTAGGGCCACGGTAGTGGAATAGTGATCAATCAATCAAATGTATTTATGAAGCCCTTTTTTACATCAGTATTTGTCACAAAGTGCTTATACAGAAGAATTCAGCACGTTGGCTAGGAAAACACCCTAGAAAGGCAGGAACCTTTCTCTCCGGACGCCATTGAATTGAGTGATAACAAGGGTGGCATAAAGTGTTGAAGAGGAGCAGTTGAAATGGAAGATCCTCTGTGTTTGTGACGCCCGCCGCTTGATGAGATGTAGATCCGGTGGGGAAAAGGAGAAGACATCTGTCATGCTGTGTTTTGATGTGGAGTTGTCACCAGATAAGGTCATGGTGGGAAGTGTCAGTTATCCTGTGAGAGTTAATGTTCCAAAAATATGACAGTGTTTTAGGTGTCAAGTTATGGGCATATTGCAGCAGTGTGTAGGAGGCCGATGTCTAGATGTGAGAAGTGTGCATGAGTGGGCATGAGACGAAGGAAAGTGTGGTATCGGTGGAGAAAGTTGTGTGTGTTAGTTGTGGGGGTGATCATGGGGCAGGAGATCGGAGATGTCCGGTGATAGAAAGGCAGATTGAGGTTGCCAGGGTTAGGGTAGTACAGAAAGTGTTGTATGCCGACGCAGTGAAGAGTGTTAGAGGAAGATGGCTACAGGGTGAAAGATCGTGAGAGGATTCCTGTGAGGAGGCAGAGATCAAGAGAGAGTAATGGGAATAATATGTGCTTCAGTAACATGGGCTTTTTAGCATTTATAGCCATGGTGGTGAATTGTACAGCAGAAATTAATTGAAAGTCACCGAAAATAGAGGTTGTAGTGGCAGCGGCAGAGAAGTACTTGAGATTGCGAAGATTTACTGCAGAACAGCTGCAGGGGGTGTTGAGGGGTATTGATATGTCCCTTCAGACCATTGGTCTGGAGTAGGACTAGATAGTGTTAAATAGTGGAATGGGTGGTGTTTTTTTTATAGAGGACTAATAGATGGTAGGATAATTTTCCTTTTCCCCAATTTTGATTTATTGTATCTAAGAATATAATGTAGGTAGGCCGTGAATGGCATCACGCACTAGTGCAGTAGGTGGCGGTGTGTGCACCTAAAAGTTGGATGCGATCCGCCAATTAACTTCCAAAGAAGAAGTAGAAGAAGGTAAAAATATTAAACGTCATCAGCGTGCTGCCAGTTGTATTTTCAACCAGAAGGAGAAATGGCTGCAAGGTTACTGCTCCGATCGTCCATCAGGGCCGCTACAACTTGCCGGGCCGCACCGGTCCCTATTCTCACCCGCGGCATGGCTGCTGGAGGTGAGTCGGTAATGTTGAGTGTTTGGGCAGAAGCATCATATTAGACATATTTGATGTCAAGGACAGACGATGCCAGGCAATGGCGCAAGGCTTAGTTATCCAATTTATCAGAGCTAGCTAACAGTATAGTATTAGATGGCTGTCATAAAATGTTCGTTGTAGCAAAATATATATATATTTTTATATATGTTCCGTTTTTTGTTCAAATGAAGTAGCTAACTGAGCAGATGTCCATTTTTCCATGTTCTATATTGAGCTATTTTGTCTTTATAGCGACCGTAGCCAAAGATGGTGCATTAGCCTTCTAGCTTAGTGTCGACATTATTATTGAGTGTGGTTAGCGCGAAAGAAGCCCAGTGCTAATTTTGCTAGCTGGCTAGCTAATTCCAATCACATCAGCTAGCTGACAAGCTAGTTAGCTAAGCTTGCTAGCAAACACTGACGATGACATGTTTTCAGGCATCCCCACCGACGAGGAGCAGGCCACTGGTCTGGAGAAGATCGTTATGAAGGCTGCCCAACAGGGCGCGGTAGGTCAAGATTTTGGAGTATTTAAAAAATATATATTTTACTGTCAGTTAGCTAGTTAGTGCAAAATACCTAACGTTAGAACGCTAGCGTTGATGTAGCTCTCGAGAACCCAAGGCCAGGGTAAGTCAAATCAGTTTTTTAAAAATAATTTCTGGTAGATTATCAAAATAAAAAAATCACATCACGTTTTTGTACTCATTACGCAGTTTTGTTCAAAATTAAGTACAATACTTTTGGAATTGAACTGTCGAAAGTTTTGAAGGTACATTCTCATAACCGGTTGAAAATGACTCCGTTACGACATCCTGTTGGCAACAACCTTTGATAAATAGACCAATGTCAAAACAAAGATCAGTTTAAATCAATGAATATGCTGAACCAGTTCATGATATATTTAAAACCTAAACATCAAATGTGTTACCTACACATGCATGTGCTACATTAGTCATCATATTGTTTATTTTTTTGAGCACCTTATAAACTGCATTTGCACCAATCCCCCTGTTTTGACAAGTGGAAATAAATCACTTGTATGAATTACTATGCACTGTTGAAACTAACACAACTCAAAAAACACATGGAAACTGGAAATATTGTTTACAGCACTCGTTAGAAGACAAGTTACTGAAGACAGCCAGCTACATTTTTGGAGTGATGCATTTTGATATGGGGGTGGCCGAAACGCAACACTTATTTGTTAATCACTTGTACCGCTTTCGTGTTGAAATCAATAGAATGGGGAGAGTGGAGAGTAAGGTTGCACATCCTATTCAAACTAACTACTATAAAACAGATGGACTCTGGCAATATGTATATCACTAGTTAGAAATGTTAATCCTCACTTTTTGCAAACCTTTGGACCTCATTTTCATACTAGTGAGAAATTATATTTTTAATGTACAAAAGATGCACTTAACGTACGCAGTTTAGCAAAGTTGCACCTGGCTTTAACACAGCCTCCAGCCAAGGTATGACACATCTTCTCACATTGCACTCGCATTTCTATTGGACCATTCCATTCCACATTTCTGGTCGGAAGCAGGTGTTAAGGCGTCTGCATGCTTCCCAGCCGAAACAGTTCGGAAGAGTTTGTGCATATACATCAAAATGTCATCCAAATATATGTTAGTTTTGAGCTTCGCCGAGGGTTTTTTGAGCAATAATTTTTTTCTTGCGGCAAGCCAAAGTCTAGGCCCCTTCATCACGATTGGTCAAGAGTATGGCTTCTTCAGGAAAATCTTAAATTCAATGAAAGACTACTTATTTTCATGCACATTGACATTTAGAAATACTGCAATAAACATCTTGGATGTAAAATTGCACAACTAAGATCTCTGCAAAAAATGTAATTTATTGACATATTTCTTGAGGTTCCTTAGATGAATTCTGACTATTTTGAGGAAGCTAGGACATCTCAAAATGGACAAACCACTATTGTTGCTTTTTGTCTAGTTTTTGAAGCAAAGATCTTTTACGGGAGTGTGCGAACACACTCGTTCGCCTAGCTGACTTTGGCTGACCGCCAGCCAAACTGAAGCATGCTGATGCCGGTTAAGAACAAATACCTATTTACAATGACGGCCTACACCGGTATTAGCAATTGATGTTATTCTTCAATAACATTGACCCCAAAGCAAATCAGGGGGGAAAATATATTTATTTGATAAGGACAAATCATAGATGCTGTGCTAAGAAGTGGACGTTCAGTCTTCCCTGTCCTCCGTTTTTCTCTACAGAACAAAGGACAGGATGCCACTTGTCACCCCAAGCTAGGGTGGGGGGGTTATAACTTTTTACCAGTTGTAGGTAGGCTATACTGATTGTCATTATGGAGACACCTATTTCCAATCCTTTTTCCATAAAGCATATTAACACACTAGAACTGATGTGCATCAAGAAATAAAGGCCAACTCTGCAAGGTGACGTCATCAGAGTGCGCAGCTGAACACTGTATGCTGGAAAACACTTGGTTTGTTAGTTTTGATTAAAGCGAAATGGCAATTAATTAAATACGAAGACCAAATGTGTTTTTGCATGGGTTCCACGAGTGCTAGCTGGCTGTACTACAGACACCTGTTGTGGGAAAGACTCAATGTTATCTTTTCCGGAAAACTGGTTGTAGTATAAGCAAACCGGGATACTAAGGACCTAACCCATGCAAAAACACATTAACTAATCCTGAGACGAGTACCAACAGCTTTACGCCATGGAGGAACAACATACTCAATCATGGAAAGAGCCGACTACCTCACAAAATAACTTTAGCCCAAAAAAAGAGAACGATATACCTACCGTTGAATTGGAGGCTAGTGCTCTGGCTGGAATTCATGCAACACTGTAGAAGTTGTGTGAGGAGGTAGCAGGTCTGAGGGGGATTTTGGAGTTTAGCCAGAGTGAAATTCTCACGCTCCAAGGAGAGAACAAGGCACTCACAGCCAAGATAAAAATCCACGATTCCAACACGGATTGTCTACTCAGGGAAAACAGGGTGGTGAAGGAGTCTCTACTAGACATACAAAGTCGTAGCGTGCGTGAATCTTTTTTCTTCTTCTGAGATTCCTGAGGACGTATACAATAATCCAGAGGGCGAGATCAGAGAATTCATGCAATCCGCCTTGAAACTTCCTATAGAGACTGTAAACAAGGTGACTTTCCACCGAGTACAGACTTGGAGCTCGGAGTGACAAGACCTTAAGTCCCCAACCGATCATCACAAAATTTGAACACTACCAACAAAAGGAGCTGATCAAAATCAAGGAAAGGGAGCTTAACCTCTCTAGGGTATGTGGAACGTCCCACCTGGCCAACATCCAGTGAGATTGCAGAGCGCCAAATTCAAATACAGAAATACTCATTATAAAAATTCTGAAAACAACATTTTACATAGCTTTAAAGATTAACTTCTTGTGAATCCAGCCACGGTGTCAGATTTAAAAAATGTTTTACGGCAAAAGCATACGTTACGATTATTTGAGAACATAGCCCAGCAGACAAATCATTACACACAGTAACCAGCCAAGTAGAAGATTTACAAGGCAGAAATAGTGAAAATTAATCCCTTTGATCTTCATATGGTTGCACTCAGAAGACATTAATTTACTCAATAAATGTTTGTTTTGTTCGATAGTCTCTTTATATCCAAAAACCTCAGGCAGACAGAAAATCCTAATTGTACCTGTAAAGTTCATAGAAACATGTCAAACGATGTTTATATTTAATCCTCAGGTTGTTTTTAGCCTAAATAATCGATAATATTTCAACCGGACAATAACGTTGTCAATATAAAAGGTAAACAAGAAAGGCACTCTCTCGGGATTGCGCATGAAAATGCTCTGTGACTCGGCAGGGTCCACTCATTCAGACTGGTCTTACTCCCTCATTTATCAGAATACAAGCCTGAAACCATTTCTAAAGACTGACATCATCTAGTGGAAGGCATAGGAACTGCAATTTGAGTCCTAAGTCAATGGATACTGTAATGGCATTGAATAGAACTACAAAACAAAAAATCCTACTTCCTGAATGGATTCTTCTCAGGTTTTCGCCTGCCAAATCAGGTCTATTATACTCACAGACACTATTAACAGTTTCGGAAACTTTAGTTTTCTATCCAAATCTACCAGTTATATGCATATTGTTGTAAGCTAAAATATGGATTTGTTTTGGTCTTACCAAGGATCGTTTTTAATTAAGACCACTTAAGGTATAAAGATAATTATTGGATGAAACATTGAATTTGGCATTACTGCTATTAGCCAATAGAAACGCATTGAATAAGTCCCCCCAAAAATCTAAAGTAAGTTTGTTCTGAAGTGTCCTATATATGAGATGCATAAGAGAGATCATGTATTTATCCCCTTAGTTTTAGTGCCTACAATATCTCCATATACTTTCATTTTCTTTTTACGATCATGAGGTTTGTGGGCATCCTAGAGCTAAAGTGGTTCAGTAGTGGTCATAACACTTTGTAGGCCAAACCGTTTGGACACTACAGACATTTTTGTGAGAAGATGGCTCATGGTCTGATAAACACCGCTCAAGCTCTGCCACCTTTCACTGGAATGGGAGATATCGGTGGATTGAGACGCAGCCCATGCAAAAACAACACATCTCTAGCTTAGCAGACAAATTTTGATTGGGATTTTATGTTACTTAGATTTCCATGGGGCTCGTGTAAATTATAGGCTAAGGATTTAAGTGTATCAACGGCGTCGTCCCCGGTGACCGTACGTACATATCCCAACCAGAAGCCATGGATTACAGGCCACATCTGCCTTGAGCTTAAGTCAAGAGCTGCCGCTTTCAAGTAGAGGGACACTAATCCGACCGCTTATAAGAAATCCTGCTACGACCTCCGAGCCATCAAACAGACAGTGTCTACACAGGACCAAGATTGAATCCTACTACGCCGGCTCTGATGCTCGTCAGATGTGGCAGGGCTAGGGCTGTGGCGGTCACACACTTTTGTCAGCCGGTGATTGTCGAGCAAATAACTGCAAGTCTCAAGGTAATTGACCGTTAATTAACATAAACATGGTTTATCTCCTGGCTTCCATGCATAGTCTACAAGCCACTGACACAGACCTTTTTGGAACGTCTACATTTTAAACTGTAATAAATCGATGTAAAATATTCTACACCATCACAATAAATCCGTTATTTTACACAGGTTTAAAGAAACATAATTTGAAGAAGCTGTAGTATATTTCAGAAGAACAGAATAGCATGCGGAGTTGTCCTTATGTTAGGCCCTGATATGGCTATGCCACATGGCTGTCGGCTACGGTAGTTCATTTAGCAGGCAAGATTTGCTTAGAATTCCATGGCATACATTTTTAGTTTATAGTATGAGGGATACAATTGAACATAGCTTAATAAAATGGAAAGGATATAACAAAAAAAATCCATGCCTTTTGTGTCCTTGGGCTGAATATAATTGTATTTCCTGGTTGCCGTGAGCCGAAGCCCCTCATTCACTTGGCCCCTTCAGATTGTAGCCAATGCATTTCAACTAAGTAGGCTACTAATAAGTAGGCTACAATTCAATTCCGACACCCATATTGAAGATGTTAGAGGTTTCCATATTTAGTCTAATTTTCGTCAGCCAACAAGATGAGTAGGCCTAAAGCAAAGCCTATGTCAATCTACTATCCCTAATAGTACAAAAATTGACCTATGCTATTAGTCAACTGTTCTGTGCAAGAAATAAATATTCCAAACATACTCTGGGACAGTTGTGGGATGCGATATATCCCAAATTAATACAACTACTCGCATCAATCTTTTAAAAGCAATGAGAGATCAGAACATTTAGCTTAATATGTTATTATGTGATTTTCTTCACATTTTAAGCGCAGCAATGCGCACATGGCAGTAGGCTATAAGGGCAAATGTTCCAAAATGCAATCAATTAGCGGGAAAACACTTCTGGAAAGTGAAGGCCAATGCGATTTATGCATGTAATGCTTTATTAAAAAGGTGCGTATTTATGGTGACTAATATCTTCCCCAAACTTAACTCATGCGTGTGCTTAACTCGTGCTTAATTTTAAGGAGCTATTTGGCCTTTTTTAGTTGTAATATAAACCATATTATATAAGCCTTTGGGCTAGGCTACATAAGGTGTGCGACTATGATTTTGAAAAAGTCGCAAAAAAAGGCATTTACTATTCCTTACTGCACAAGCTGGGTATCATTCACAAGTGGTAATACATGATCCACGTGATGGGCTACTATTGTCACCCATCAAACTATTCTTAAATGAATGTCTTTGCATATACTAAATAATAAGTGTGAAATTAGTTTTGATTTAGAATGAACCATTATCACGCTCCTGTCTTGGAACAGGGGCATGAGAAGGAAAAAACATGTCAACTACGCACTTAAATAGCGACTGAACGCTTTTCCCATGGTTCATTTTCATGCCATCCAGGTAGGCTATACTCCTGTTGTAAAGCAAAGTGATGTGCTTAATATTAGGAAAGTTGATAAATAGTAGGCCTAGCCTATACAAAGCTGATGGAATCCATCAAAACTGTTTTCTCACACAATTGCCAAGCCTATATAAATGTTTTACAACATGAGCTCATGGGCGGTCATGAAGTGATTGATTAGATTTTCGATTACATTTGTATTGATGTCAGTGATTAGAGGGAAAATGGAGTGCTGGGTGCCAGGCAGTTGGCAAGTTTGGTAATGACCACCAGCAGCATTAGAGCTTGGAGAAGCCTAATTACCGTGACTAAACAGTAACGTGGAATTTGACTCGTGACCGCCGGGCTTGCAAACTATCAGAGATTACAAAGGGAAATCCAGCTGCGAGCTGCCCAGTGACACTAGCAGAGCCTGCCGATTTGTGATTTTTTTTTTTGAGACCGATACTGATTTTTAGGGAAGCAAAAGTTTCATCTATACAGTGCCTTCAGAAAGTATTCGCACCCCTTGACTTTTTCCACCTTTTTTTTTTCTAGCCTGAATTTAAAATATATCATATTTATATTGTCACTGATCTACACACACTGCCCAATAATGTCAGTGGAATTGTTTTTTTGAAATTAAATACAAACGATTTAAGCTGAAATGTCTTAAGTTTTCAACCCCTTTTATGTTAAGCCTAAATAACTTCAGGAGAGAAAGATGCATGTTTTTTGTTGTTGCCAATTGCATGGAGTAACTGTGCTATCTTTACACCCCACATACAATTATTTCTATTTTTCTATTGTGTTATTGACTGTACGTTTGTTTATCCCATGTATAACTCTGTTTTACTGAGTACAACTCATCATATTTTCAAGCTGCATCATGTTATGGGTATGCTTGTAATTGTTAAGGATGAGTTTAAGGATAAAAAAAAAAAGAAACAAAATCCTAGAGGAAAACCTGGTTCAGTCTGCTTTCCACCAGACACTGGGAGATTAATTCACCTTTCAGCAGGACAATAACCTAAAAAACAAGGCCAAATCTACACTGAAGTTGCTTACCAAGAAGACCGTGAATGTTCCTGAGTGGCCGAGTTAGTTGACTTAAATCTACTTCAAAATATGTCAAGACCTGAAAATGGTTGTCTAGAAATGATCAACAACTAATTTGGCAGAATTTTGTTAAGAATAATGGGATATGTTGCACAATCCAAGTGTTGAAAGCTCTTGGAGACTTTCCCAGAAAGACTCACAGCTGTAGGTACTTCTACAAAGTATTGAATCAGGGGTGTGAATACTTTCTAAAGACACTATCACTTGGAAGGTAATTTCATGACCGTACAGAACCACAGCAGTGCAGCAATGGTAGCTTTCCATCACATTTTTCAACTCTAGGGACATCGACCTTAAAGCAGCATTCCGCATTTGAAACAGCTGAGTGATGGGCCTGGAGAAATGTAACCACTCTCAAATTCATAGTGCTAAGGATGCAAGGACTGATCATCCAAGATATCTAAATGATTGTTTAAAGCATGTTTAGAGGCTATATAGGCCTAGTGTTGGTTTACAATGGAGTAAAAGCGTATATTTTGGGTTCTGATGGGGTACGACAGCTGAACTAAGCTCAGGAGGTGTTTTGTTACATTCGTCAGGAATCAATGGGTAAATATCACATTTTATAAGTAAGAAAATGGATGTAGGAACTGCAGTTTGCTGATAACACGACGGTGGTAGACCTGATCACCGATGAGACGTGACCTGGCATTGTGGTGCCAGGACATATACCTCTCCCTTAATGTCAGCAAGACAAAGGAGCTGATCGTGGACTACAGGAAACGGATGGCCGAGCATGTCCACATTGACGAGGCTGCAATGGAGCATGTTGAGAGCTTCAAGTTCCTCGGTGTCTACATCACTGCCAGCTGATGAAGTGTGATTCCTCACTCCAGAGAACAAGCTCCTTCTGTAAGCTAGTGTGGGATACCACTTTGCGGCCGAGTCATTTTTGCTCCTAGGCGTTTCCACTTCACAATAACAGCACTTACAGTTGACCAGGACAGCTCTAGCAGGGCAGATATTTGGCAAACTAACTTGTTGAAAAGGTGGCATACTGGGATGGTGCCAGAGTTCTTCAGTAAGGCCATTCTATGGTCAAAGTTTGTCCAATGTAGATTGGGTGGCTGTGTGCTTGATTTTAAACACCTGTCAGCAACGGGTGTGGCTGAGATGGCCAAATCCACTAGTTTGAAGGGGTGTCCACATACTTTTGTTTCTACCTTGATTACCTCGGATCCCTGCACATTGACTCTGTACTGGTACGCTGTGTGTGTATAGCCAAGTTACTTATCGTTACTTATTGTGTATTTATTCCTCTTATTTTTCTCTGCATTGAGAAGGGACGGTAAATTAAGCGTTTCGCTGTTAGTCTACGCCTGTTTTACGACGCATGTGACCGTGTGATTTTGATGTTACTTGGCTAACTTAGCTAGGATCATTACAAGGTTTCTTAGTGGGCTTTGCCCTTATTGTAGTTCACTCTATCATACTGTATAAGTCTCTATTACTGAACCTGCCTTGTTTGAATTCCTTCCAGGACCCCTACAGCATGCTGAAACCCAAGGAGTATGCTGGCTCCAAGACTGACCCTCATCTGGTGCCCTCCGTCACCACAAAGAGGATTGTGGGCTGTGTCTGTACGTGACTGGCTTCATATTAGTCTTGCAACAGCTGTCTGGTAGCGCTCTGTTGCCAGAAGCCATACCACTCATTTGTCTTGGCTGTCCGATTGTTCTTGTCTCTGCTCATATCTAATCTCTCCTTCAATCACTCTCTCCCCTTCCCCCTTCTCTCCATCTCTAGGTGAGGAGGATAACACAGCAGTGGTGTGGTTCTGGCTCCATCAGGGCGAGGCTCAGCGCTGTCCCTCCTGTGGCTCCCACTACAAACTGGTGCCCCACGAGCTGCCACACTAAAATATATACACCCTCTATCTAATATATATATACATACATACACACCACCAAAAAAAACACACCTATTCCCTTACATTCACTCTGAAAGATTCCAGCTTTTTTAGAATGGGGTGAAGAGGGGTTAGACAGTGATGTCAGAAATCACAATGCTCTTTCAGGAAGTGTATTTGCACATTAGGTGTAGGGGTTTCTAAATTAGAACGTTGTGCTCTGTGCACTTTCTGGATTCCTTTTTATGATTTCTTTGCTGTCCAATTCTTTATCTCATCCTAGAGTCTACTTGATGATCTAACCTCAATGTCGGTCTGTGCTTACAGTGCCAGTTATTGTTTTAAATGTACCAAAAGCCTAGGCTTTACGGTGTGGGACACAATGTTATTGTTCAAGCAATTATATTCAAACAGCAGTTTACGTTGACGTATGTACTGTACAATGTTACACTTGGTCCAGTTTACCCCTCTTATCAAACCAATAAACTCTTTAACTCCTCATGCTTTTTCCAGTGGTGACGTGGTGATTGTGGTGATGGTGGGACCCTTTTTTTTGACAGTCTCGCTTGTGGTGGGTTGTGTGTTGTTCTGTACATGTACCGCAGTTGTCTCGATATGACTTGCTTCTGCTACATGTGGCCAGTCACCAGACAGAGGGTGACATTTACCATCAGATGATCCCAGTTCTGTGCCTCCCTGCAGATGTTCCATATTCATTATATGTAATGAGTACGGTTACATGCACACAACACAATTTATTGTGAGTTGTCAGATTAATATAGTGGTTTGATTAAAAATGTTCACATATTTTGCGAGAAGAACAATTTCCCTAATAGTCGTGTTTACATGGACACAGGAAGTCGGGCTACCTGACGGGACTTTGATGAATGCAGAAAATCGCCTCTCAAAATAAAGGTTCTACTTGACCGACCATGTTATTTTTGGGGAGTTCGATCTAGAAGTGAAAGAAACGCACACCTATTTAGGCGCGGTGCTGGTCAGTAGAACACTTGAAAAAATAGAGCGAGCCGCACACTCTAGGGGCGCAGATGCAATAACCTAATATCCAACGTTTAGATAGACACGCTGTCTTCATCAGGGTATAATGACAAACACTGCGGGGTGACTAGTTTCTATAGCGTCAAAGGACACATACAGGGGTCAAATCATGGCTGGGTGTGGCCTGAGATCATTGGTTAATTCTCAAATTAAGAAAACATACAAAAAAAAACAAATGGATAGCATACGATCATCGATACAATTTGGCTACATAGGGCTGCAAAATCACAAGAATGGCTTCAGATCAAAATCGACGTTGAAACCGACGGGAGCAAGGGTCTTTAAATTAAAGATCCAGGCAGCCTCTCGTTTTAACAAATTGCCGAGGTCACCCCCTCTGCTAGGGAGGGTGACATGTTTGATGCCGATAGGACGTTGGGACACGTAACTCGTGTTAGAGGTAGGCTCGCTCGAGTCGACTGGTGCTATTACATGCACAGACAGAATACACTGCTGAAACAGTGATTTTTAAGGTGAATGTAATCATTCAAAATTGCCCTGAAAACCAAGTTTTAATCAGCGTACTTATGCTTACTTTGATTATGACCCATGTGGCGATTTTAAGATGAGCAAAGTAAGATGTTTACATGACTAATGCCATGCTCTGCCTACTGCCATAAGCAGTTTAATATGAATTAGTGAACCGTACTGACTCCTTCAGGGACTGGCCGATATCATTTTTAAAAAATTAAAAAAAACTTCTGTTTAGTTATTCACGAGGTTCTTTGAGTCATTCGGCTGGTTAGTTTGGAAACTGCTGTGTTGAAGCACGTCTACATCTCAGTCTGACTCCACAACTTCTCCTGTACCGGGCAGAACATCAGAATGTCTGAGTTCCTTCGTTTTTAAGTTAGTCACACTAGTGTTATTCCATTCTCACAGTAGGCCTACAGTATGTTGATACGGATGTCTTCCACAAGATGGTGGGAAATATGAGGGTTCTTTGACCCACTGCTTGTCTTCAAAAGACACCTTATTCACTATAGTTCACAACTTTTAAATGACACCATTCCCCATATAGTGCACTACTAAGTGGAGGGGGAATAGTCTAGGTTTAGGTTGTCAGTGGAGATTTGCCCGGGGCTATAATCCCCTGTAGCCTAATGAAGTTGTGTTTCCATGGCTACTAGAAGAAAAGGATGGTGATGCCCAATTACCCATTGTGTTTTTTTTTTTTTTTCCTGTGTATTTTGGGACTCATTCCTTGTCCTTCTATATTTCCATCTCCTCTACCCATTACCACTCTTTCAGGAGAGGTTGAGGAATGGGGAGGGAGAGGAAGAGAGGACAGTCACATCCTACAGGCCTGAGAAATGCCTGACTTGAGCTGGGAAATTATTTATACTGCAGGAAAGGCGGTAGGAAGGGTGTAGGGGGGATATGATGAGTGAGAAGGGAGAGGGTGAATGCCATAGAGAGGAGAAGAGGTATATGGAAAGGGGGAGAGGCAGAAAGGCTGTGTTTCGGGGGGGAGAACTCAGGGGGATTACATCAACTGTGCTGACTTCATTAAGCTGCAGTTGTTACTTTTTGTCTACTGCCGCTGAGCCACTGCTCTCCTGTCTCTCTCTGAGACACAGAGGTCTGATTTGGAGGAACTGTCCTACCTTCAGGCTGCTGCTGGCATGGTCTCCTCCTAGAGGTCCAGGGTGTCTTACCCTGTCTTTATCATGGGCATATCTGCTGTGAGAGCCCCCGGTCAGCTCCAGCATCAGGCTACTAGGGTCAGATCAGCCGGATGGGTCTGAGACCATAAGACCTCCCCGACCCTGCTGTATGTTTGTGTTCAAAAAATGAATTTAAGTATCACTCCAGCTTTTATTTTTAAAACCACATTGTGGACAACTCCAATTGCTTTTTGAGATACTAAAAACAATCATGGTCAAACGTGGTACAAGCATCATCTATAATACATGACATCTATGCTTAAAACAAAGTACAGTGGATAAATGGACGATAGGATGTCAGGCTTTGGCGCAGGCATTTAGACTAAGGCATGAGCTTCAGTTTCAATGGAACCATCGTTACATAAAGTACAAACGCGTTAATCTAGGGGAGTGTTTGTGCATCAACCAGACTCGAGCGAGTGGGGCCACTCCACATCTACATTTTGCAAAAGAGCTTCGATATTGCTGGGATAAAACCGTAAGTACATAAGGTTATATCCCCAAAGTGCATTTGAAAAGGCAGTAGGTGTGCAGTTTGTTACTTTCAGGTTCATTTATCAGTTACCACTTTAGTTCATTGCGTTCTAAAAGTGCTCATTCAAAAGCATTACTGTCACTTCTAGGATATACTCTTATCAGTGAGCCGAGTCATATGGTTGGAGTTAAAAAAGGCTTTGATGTGGTGTATAAATACACCTCTCCATAGATGCTCTAACATCATGCTGTGTGTGACGGCTGTCTTTCCATCAGCGCTATGTAGTGGTGCTTTAACATCATGTTGTGTGTGACTGCTGTCTTTCCATCAGCGCTATGTAGTGGTGCTTTAACATCATGTTGTGTGTGACTGCTGTCTTTCCATCAGCCCTATGTAGTGGTGCATTAACATCATGCTGTGTGTGACTGCTGTCTTTCCATCAGCCCTATGCAGTGGTGCTTTAACATCATGCTGTGTGTGACTGCTGTCTTTCCATCAGCGCTATGTAGTGGTGCTTTAACATCATGTGTGTGACTGCTGTCTTTCCATCAGCCCTATGCAGTGGTGTAGTGGTGCTTTAACATCATGCTGTTTGTGACTGCTGTCTTTCCATCAACCCTATGTAGTGGTTCTTTAACATCATGTTGTGTGTGACTGCTGTCTTTCCATCAGCCCTATGCAGTGGTGTAGTGGTGCATTAACATCATGCGGTGTGTGACTGCTGTCTTTCCATCAGCCCTATGCAGTGGTGTAGTGGTGCATTAACATCATGCGGTGTGTGACTGCTGTCTTTCCATAAGCCCTATGCAGTGGTGTAGTGGTGCTTTAACATCATGCTGTGTGTGACTGCTGTCTTTCCATCAGCCCTATGTAGTGGTTATTTAACATCATGTTGTGTGTGACTGCTGTCTTTCCATCAGCCCTATGCAGTGGTGTAGTGGTGCATTAACATCATGCTGTGTGTGACTGCTGTCTTTCCATCAGTGCTATGTAGTGGTGCTTTAACATCATGCTGTGTGTGACTGCTGTCTTTCCATCAGCCCTATGCAGTGGTGTAGTGGTGCATTAACATCATGCTGTGTGTGACTGCTGTCTTTCCATCAGCCCTATGCAGTGGTGTAGTGGTGCTTTAACATCATGCTGTGTGTGACTGCTGTCTTTCCATCAGCCCTATGCAGTGGTGGTTTAACATCATGCTGTGTGTGACTGCTGTCTTTCCATCAGCCCTATGCAGTGGTGTAGTGGTGCTTTAACATCATGCTGTGTGTGACTGCTGTCTTTCCATCAGCCCTATGTAGTGGTTCTTTAACATCATGTTGTGTGTGACTGCTGTCTTTCCATCAGCCCTATGCAGTGGTGTAGTGGTGCATTAACATCATGGTGTGTGTGACTGCTGTCTTTCCATCAGCCCTATGCAGTGGTGTAGTGGTGCTCTAACATCATGCTGTGTGTGACTGCTGTCTTTCCATCAGCCCTATGCAGTGGTGTAGTGGTGCTTTAACATCATGCTGTGTGTGACTGCTGTCTTTCCATCAGCCCTATGTAGTGGTTATTTAACATCATGTTGTGTGTGACTGCTGTCTTTCCATCAGCCCTATGCAGTGGTGTAGTGGTGCATTAACATCATGCTGTGTGTGACTGCTGTCTTTCCATCAGTGCTATGTAGTGGTGCTTTAACATCATGCTGTGTGTGACTGCTGTCTTTCCATCAGCCCTATGCAGTGGTGTAGTGGTGCTCTAACACCATGCTCTTTGTGACTGCTGTCTTTCCATCAGCCCTATGCAGTGGTGCTTTAACATCATGCTGTGTGTGACTGCTGTCTTTCCATCAGCCCTATGCAGTGGTGTAGTGGTGCATTAACATCATGCTGTGTGTGACTGCTGTCTTTCCATCAGCCCTATGCAGTGGTGTAGTGGTGCTTTAACATCATGCTGTGTGTGACTGCTGTCTTTCCATCAGCCCTATGCAGTGGTGGTTTAACATCATGCTGTGTGTGACTGCTGTCTTTCCATCAGCCCTATGCAGTGGTGTAGTGGTGCTTTAACATCATGCTGTGTGTGACTGCTGTCTTTCCATCAGCCCTATGTAGTGGTTCTTTAACATCATGTTGTGTGTGACTGCTGTCTTTCCATCAGCCCTATGCAGTGGTGTAGTGGTGCATTAACATCATGCTGTGTGTGACTGCTGTCTTTCCATCAGCGCTATGTAGTGGTGCTTTAACATCATGTTGTGTGTGACTGCTGTCTTTCCATCAGCCCTATGCAGTGGTGTAGTGGTGCATTAACATCATGCTGTGTGTGACTGCTGTCTTTCCATCAGCCCTATGCAGTGGTGCTCTAACATCATGCTGTGTGTGACTGCTGTCTTTCCATCAGCCCTATGCAGTGGTGCTCTAACATCATGCTGTGTGTGACTGCTGTCTTTCCATCAGCCCTATGTAGTGGTTCTTTAACATCATGTTGTGTGTCACTGCTGTCTTTCCATCAGCCCTATGCAGTGGTGTAGTGGTGCTTTAACATCATGCTGTGTGTGACTGCTGTCTTTCCATCAGCCCTATGTAGTGGTTCTTTAACATCATGTTGTGTGTGACTGCTGTCTTTCCATCAGCCCTATGCAGTGGTGTAGTGGTGCATTAACATCATGCTGTGTGTGACTGCTGTCTTTCCATCAGCGCTATATAGTGGTGCTTTAACATCATGTTGTGTGTGACTGCTGTCTTTCCATCAGCCCTATGCAGTGGTGTAGTGGTGCATTAACATCATGCTGTGTGTGACTGCTGTCTTTCCATCAGCCCTATGCAGTGGTGCTCTAACATCATGCTGTGTGTGACTGCTGTCTTTCCATCAGCCCTATGCAGTGGTGCTCTAACATCATGCTGTGTGTGACTGCTGTCTTTCCATCAGCCCTATGCAGTGGTGCTCTAACACCATGCTGTGTGTGACTGCTGTCTTTCCATCAGCCCTATGCAGTGGTGCTTTAACATCATGCTGTGTGAGACTGCTGTCTTTCCATCAGCCATATGTAGTGGTTCTTTAACATCATGGTGTGTGTGACTGCTGTCTTTCCATCAGCCCTATGCAGTGGTGTAGTGGTGCTCTAACACCATGCTGTGTGTGACTGCTGTCTTTCCATCAGCGCTATGCAGTGGTGCTTTAACATCATGCTGTGTGTGACTGCTGTCTTTCCATCAGCCCTATGTAGTGGTTCTTTAACATCATGTTGTGTGTGACTGCTGTCTTTCCATCAACCCTATGCAGTGGTGCTTTAACATCATGCTGTGTGTGACTGCTGTCTTTCCATCAGTCCTATGTAGTGGTTCTTTAACATCATGCTGTGTGTGACTGCTGTCTTTCCATCAGCGCTATGTAGTGGTGCTTTAACATAATGTTGTGTGTGACTGCTGTCTCTCCATCAGCCCTATGCAGTGGTGTAGTGGTGCATTAACATCATGCTGTGTGTGACTGCTGTCTTTCCATCAGCCCTATGCAGTGGTGTAGTGGTGCTCTAACATCATGCTGTGTGTGACTGCCGTCTTTCCATCAGCGCTATGTAGTGGTGCTCTAACATCATGCTGTGTGTGACTGCTGTCTTTCCATCAGCCCTATGCAGCGGTGCTTTAACATCATGTTGTGTGTGACTGTCTTTCCATCAGCGCTATGTAGTGGTTCTTTAACATCATGTTGTGTGTGACTGCTGTCTTTCCATCAGCCCTATGCAGTGGTGTAGTGGTGCATTAACATCATGCTGTGTGTGACTGCTGTCTTTCCATCAGCGCTATGTAGTGGTGCTTTAACATCATGTTGTGTGTGACTGCTGTCTTTCCATCAGCCCTATGTAGTGGTGCATTAACATCATGCTGTGTGTGACTGCGGTCTTTCCATCAGCCCTATGTAGTGGTGCTCTAACATCATGCTGTGTGTGACTGCTGTCTTTCCATCAGCCCTATGTAGTGGTGCTTTAACATCATGCTGTGTGTGACTGCTGTCTTTCCATCAGCCCTATGTAGTGGTGCTTTAACATCATGCTGTGTGAGACTGCTGTCTTTCCATCAGCCCTATGCAGTGGTGTAGTGGTGCTTTAACATCATGCTGTGTGTGACTGCTGTCTTTCCATCAGACCTATGTAGTGGTGCTTTAACATCATGCTATGTGTGACTGCTGTCTTTCCATCAGCGCTATGTAGTGGTGCTCTAACATGCTGTGTGTGACTGCTGTCTTTCCATCAGCCCTATGCAGTGGTGCTTTAACATCATGCTGTGTGTGACTGCTGCCTTTCCATCGGCCCTATGCAGTGGTGTAGTGGTGCTCTAACATCAAGCTGTGTGACTGCTGTCTTTCCATCAGCCCTATGCAGTGGTGTAGTGCTGCTTTAACATCATGCTGTGTGTGACTGCTGTCTTTCCATCAGCCCTATGCAGTGGTGTATTGGTGCTTTAACATCATGCTGTGTGTGACTGCTGTCTTTCCATCAGCCCTATGCAGTGGTGTAGTGGTGCTTTAACATCATGCTGTGTGTGACTGCTGTCTTTCCATCAGCCCTATGCAGTGGTGTAGTGGTGCCTGAAGAAGTGGGTATAACTCTACTTTTTCCAAAAAGTTCCTAAACGGTCCACCAGTTTAGGAAAGGCACCCCTGTGTGAAAAATCCTATATTTTCATATATACTATTCAGATTTTCACTCAAAATTGCACTTTTTTTAATAGAACATACATAAAAAAAATATTTTTTTAAATCACCTAAGTCCACAACAATGCTTAAACCACATCAAATCTGTTTGGATGGGCCTGTCAAGGCCTGGCTTCCCAGTGGGTGGGCCTCCCATGTCTACACCCTTGACGCAAACAGCTGATGATAATTGCCACCCATGACCTTCATGA
Organism: Oncorhynchus clarkii lewisi; assembly: GCF_045791955.1. Classification (NCBI taxonomy): domain Eukaryota; kingdom Metazoa; phylum Chordata; class Actinopteri; order Salmoniformes; family Salmonidae; genus Oncorhynchus; species Oncorhynchus clarkii. The sequence goes on from NC_092175.1 coordinate 7,751,969, forward strand.
CAGTTTGTACCAGGTGGGCAATTTGGGATTTCAGTTGAACTGATCAAATACCAAACCATACTTTGATGCCATATCGCAGGATAATCTCTATGGTTGCACTGCAGAACAAGAGCATTATTTTCTGGTCAACTCCAAAATCCCAGAGTCTAAGTAGGAAATAGAGGCATTGTTGGATTCTGCAGCAGACACTCTCTACTTGGACCTTCCAGCACAGCACATTGTCCATGTGTACACCCAGGTACTTGGGGTCAAACACCATTAACATTGAGATGGTTCTCATCACACCGCTTGACTAACTTTTTTGAATCTCTGACCTGTACACAGCAGTTTCAGCATCTTTATACAGCAGACCAAAAATGCCGGTATCATCAGAAAAGTTGACAATATAATTATCAGGATTAGTCTAGTGCATTCGTTTGTGTACAGTGTGAATAACATTGGTGAACTCACACAACCCTGTGCTAATGTCTCTAGCCTCAGAGGGTACTGTTAACTCTAACCTGCTGAGTACAGCTAGTCAGAAACAAGCCTTGGGGTTTTCCAGATGCTAAACAATGAGATGCACTATGGTGTTGATTGCATCATGAATCCCATGACTTTACTTATAGATCCTTTTATCAATTTGCTAAACACGGTTCACATCTGAACGGAGCTCGCACACCATTATCTTTTCAAAACACTGGGCGTCAGGGCAACAGGCCTAGTCATTATTTTCTTTTGGACAAAGCTTTTTGGGGACTGGAGTGATAAGAGCCTTTTTCCACAGAGATGGGACGGTATGGGAGTCTACAGACCTCTGAAAGATAGGGCACCAAGCCAGATTCAGTTCCTCTGCACATGTTTTTAGAAGAAAAGCAGAGCTGTCATCAGGACCTGTTGCCTTATTCATACAGGTGTGCTTGAAGACTCCAGTGACAACTATAGGGTTGATTTCCAACCTACGAACACAACCATCAATAACAATGGAGTCAATCACATTATACACATCAAATCTTGCATGCAAAAACATGTAATTAATTGGCTTTGGTCAACTCATCTTGTGTGTGCAAGGATTTGTTTTGCAGGTTCATGTTGGTGATTGTTCTCCTTGACTCCCACAGTTTTTTTTTGAGTTTTGTTTTTTATTGATTCCTTGTGTTTCCTTATCTGACCGAGCTTTTGGTTGAGCTCCTTTTGCACACATTTTTTATTTTATTTTATAACTTTTTTTTACCTTTCTCAATGATGGCCTAGGAACAGTGGGTTAACAGTGGGCAGAATTACAGATTTGTACCTTGTCAGCTCGGGGATTTGAACTTGCAACCTTCTAACCACTAGGCTACCCTGCCGCCCCAGCAGTTGTTGTTGGTCCTTGTTTTTGAACGTTTGCCTCTTGGAGTTGATAAAGTCCTTTACCTTCATTGTGATGTGCGGTTTGTTGTTTGGGTATCACAGAGTCAACACTTGTTGTCTGTGACAATTAGTGTTGACTTGTGCACGTCTAATTCATGACAAATGTCCCAATCTGTACATAAGATATTTATTTTAAGTGATTCTATGCTGTCCTCAGTCCACACATTCACAGATTTCACAAGGGGTTTACTGCTGTAAGGTAGGTTGGAAGGATCTGGACAGTGCTGTGATCAGAGTTCATCATTTTCCATGAAGAAAAATTGTTGGGAAAAGTATTTATCATTTTGTTGCAATGTTTTCATAAACCATGTCCAATATTTGATTGGCAATACAAAATCATTTAAAAAGCCTCATGATGTTGGTCACATTACTGCTGAGATAGTCATGTGGCGCACACTGTGCAGTTCCAAAATAATCCCAATGGTGGCAGCCTAAACCACAAATGAATGTTTTGCAATGAAAAAAATATTGTAGTTACGTGCAATATGTCAGGATTAGGATTTTAGGCTGCCATCCTTCAGATTATGTTGGAACTCCAGAAACTCATTAGTAGTAGGCTTGTATTATAACTGTAGATTAGTTGGGGGGGCACCAAACACACTTGAAAATCATGATTTTATAATAATTGTGGTAATCAATCACAGATTCCAAGGTCATTTAGCTACAGGATAATATTTCTACCTACTTAATTACACAACAAGTACACCCCCTCCAACACTCCTGTAGTAACAACACTTCACAATTTTACACACATGTACATACCAGCATACAATCCTTTCGTCAAATAAATATTCACAATGTTTATATTACACAGTTAGTCCATCCATAAAGATTAGAAATTAAACCAAATTAAACTTTAGGTGCAAACCTGTCTATGACTTCACTCTTTCCCAAGTGTGTTAGTATGTATATCTTTGTCAATTGTCATGATGCATTCGATCTTGAGTCATTGGTCATGCTTTGATTTTAAAATATGTCTGAGTGTTGGAGTGTGACCCTGGCTATCCGTAGATACATTTTAAAAAACAAGAAAATTGTGCCGTCTGGTTTGTTTAATATAAGGAATTTTAAATTATTCATAATTTTACTTTTGATACTTAAGTATATTTTAGCAATTACATTTACTTTTGATACTGAAATATATTTAAAAACAAACACTTTTAGACTTTTACTCAAGTAGTATTTTACTGGGTGACTTTTACTTGAGTCATTTTCTATTAAGATATCTTCACTTTTATTCAAGAATGAGAATTTAGTATTTTTTTTCCACTAGTGCAGGTATGTGACATCTTAATGCACTGAAAGATCTCTCATAGCTGCTAACTGGCATGTTCAGCGCAGCCTGTATGATTGCCTTCAGTGATGGGAACATATCAGGGTGTAAACAATTTATATACACAGGACATGTCAGGAGTGGCATCTTTCTTTTTTTGAGAGATAACGTTTAGCAAGGACTTCTTTCTCTGACTTGAGAGGAATGTGCCATGTTTGTCTTGTGTGGGCCTCCCCTCTCTCTATGTTCTCCTGTGTTCTCACTCTGCCCTGTCTGCTCCCCTCTCTTCCTTGCTGTCTGAAGTTCTGCTTTCTCAGATCTCCTATATTGTTACAGAGACGGCATAGTATCAGTGCCGTAGCAACATGGCGAATTCTTAACAAACACGCGTAAGAAAAATACACGCACACATTCACAACATGAACAACAGGCAAATAATGTTTACGTGAATTGAGCTAAAGGTCAAATCTGGGATCATTTCTGTTCCTTAATGATATTAGCAGTTCACTCAATCTTAAACCTGATTAACATTCAAATGTTTTACCCGTCACTAACCACAATACCTGTGTTCATGATGAAACATGCTGAAATAAGCCACTTATGATTCCCACACATGGCAGTGTCACCCTTGCTAGCAATCTGGCCATCCAGAATCAGGCAGACTTATGCCCCATGGAAGGACGCACATCGTTTTCGTGACGTTGTCAGCCACTTTGCCATCTATGTAGCTACTGTTAGATGTAAGCACACAACCTATTCACTTACTCCTACAAACACAACAACCGTCTCTGTAAGTAAGCTAGCTATCTTTATTACTATTTGTTTTTGTGCATATTTGGACAGTACTTGATTAAACAGTAATTGGTTAGTTAGTGATACTTTGTCAGGTGGTAACAGAGCTCCAGCAGTTGGATTCAATGTCCAGATAGCTAATCAATAACTGTACTGTCAAAATCTTGCTCATAAAATCTCATAGGTTGCTCATGAAGCAGCACGGCTAGCTAGACTGGGTAGTCCCTCACTTTAGTTAGTTAGCTTAATTAACGTTATCTGTCATTGCAGCTTTTTAGTCAACATGTTGAAATTTAAGTTACTAAAATCTGGCTTACTGTGAGGTCAATAACTTTGAATAACATCATCATGGGCTAACAAAATGCACTGTTGTAAAAACAAGCTAACAAAGTTTACCTGCGGGTCTTCTTCTCATCTTTGCACTCTCTCCCTCAGAGTATGAACAGTTGCCCGCGAGTGTTGTAAAAAAAAAAAAAAAAGTTTTTGGGATGAATCAAAAATGACTTTGGAAAACCACTTTGACCCTGCAGAAATGCTGGTTTTAGGCAGCACTAAAAAGGCAGGGCAGGCCAGGGCTCATGTTTGGAGTATTCATTGCAGTGTGTAATGCAGTGTAGCCAAGCTTTACAACCTCCCAGCAGGGAAAAAGACTTGGGGCTGAGACAAAGCCCGGGTCTGGTGACCTTGGAGTTTGGAGTTGACGAAATCAAGATTGAACTTTTGCCTGAATGCCAAGCGTCAAGTCTGGAAGAAACCTGGCACCATCCCTACGGTGAAGCATGGTGGTGGCAGCCACATGCTGTGGGGATGTTTTTCAGGGGCAGGGAGACTTGTCAGGATTGAGGAAAGGTGAATGGAGCAAAGTACAGAAAGATCCTTGATGAAAACCTGCTCTAGAGAACACAGGACCTCAGACTGGGGCGAAGGTTCACCTTCCAACAGGACAATGACCATAAGCACACAGCCAAGACAACATAGGAGTGGCTTTTGGGACAAGTCTCAGAATGTCCTTGAGTGGCCCAGCCAGAGCCCGGACTTGAACCCGATCGAACATCTCTGGAGAGACCTGAAAATAGCTGTACAGCAGTTCTCCCCATCTAACCTGACATAGCTTGAGAGCATCTGCAGAGAAGAACAGGTGTGCCAAGCTTGTAGCGTCATACCCAAGAAGACTCAAGTCTGTAATTGCTGTCAAAGGTGCTTCAACCAAGTACTGAGTAAAGGATCTGATTACTTACACTACCGTTCAAAAGTTTGGGGTCACTTAGAAATGTCCTTGTTTATGAAAGAAAATTAAAAAAAATTTACCATTAAAATAACATCAAATTTATCAGAAATACAGTGTAGACATTGTTAATGTTGTAAATGACTATTGTAGCTGGAAACGGCTGATTTTTATTAACGGAATATCTACATAGGCATACAAAGGCCCATTATCAGCAACCATCACTCCTGCGTTCCAATGGCACATTGTGTTAGCTTATCCAAGTTTATCATTTTAAAAGGCTAATTTATCATTAGAAAACCCTTTTGCAATTATGTTAGCACTACTGAAACCTGTTAAAGAAGCAATACTCATTTTGAGTATCTGGATCATCAGCATTAGTGGGTTCGATTACAGGCTCAAAATGGCAAGAAACAAATAACTTTCTTTTGAAACTCATCAGTCTATTAATTGTTCTGGTAAATGAAGGCTATTCCATGCGAGAAATTGTCAAGAAACTGAAGATCTCGTACAACGCTGTGGACTACTCATAGCATCCCGGAGTCGCCTCTTCACCGTTGACGTTGAGACTGGTGTTTTGCGTCTAGCCAAAGTCGGCTATCCGAACCAAACAAGTGTGCTGGCATAATCCCTTAAAAGACCTTTGCTTGAAAAACTAGAAAAAAAGCGGCAATAGTGCTGTTTGTTCATTTTGAGACACCTAGCCAGTACAGACTTCCTCAAAATAGTCCGAATTAACTCAAGAAATCAGTTATTAATGTTGATGTTTTTGCCGAAGAGATCTTAGTCGCTTAATTTGACATCAAACTAAGATGTTTGGTGCAGTATACATTTTTTTATTTAAACAAGTGCAGTAAAACAAGTCGTCTCTCATTGATAGACAACAAAGACTTTATTGAAGAATCCCTGCTGCTGACCAATCACCGCATGCTTCCCAGCCGAAACAATCCGGTAGATTTCATGCATAAATTATGAAGATATTTTGTCATGTTTTTGTTCATTTTGGCCTTCGGTTTTTCAGGCTCACACATTTCTTTCTGGAGGCAAGCAAAGTTTGGCTCCGAAGTCTACGCCCCTTCATTGGTAGAACATAGAACAGTTTTATCTCCGATTTCCTTTGTTTAAAAACTCAAGGGCAAAAAGTTATTTAGCTTGTGCCTGCTTTACCTAATGTAAGCTAACTAGCAAGCTGTGCAAATGTTTCTAGCTAGCTAGTGTTGTGATGTTAGTACCATTATTGCGATGGAAATTATTTGATCAAATAATTACATACCATGTTCAATTATTACTCAATTAAATTAATCATATAACAATTAATTAAGTATGAATCTGGGGCACCATGGGAAAAGTTTATTTAATGCATTACCGTTTCCCAAATGAACTCTAAAGATATAACTATATTGTTATACCAGTCATCCATGAATTATCATTATTAACTCAGCAGTCTCATTCTGAATTTCGTAATATCCAATAAGTCTGCACGAACCCTAGTGTCTATGATGAATCAAGTTACACAAATTGCCTTAATTATTTATTTACTAACTAATGAAATAATCACACAGAAATACATAAACACAGACAGTATAGTATTGATAGTTACCCTAATACAATGAAAAGTCCCTAGTGGACTAACCCAATATGAGCAGGAGGAGGAGAGACAGAGGAATTCAACTATCGTACATACAGTTGAATAATACGCTCATCATAAATATGGGTATTTAGCACCCTAACAACCGCTCATTCGAATTTAGAAATGCAGCACATATTTACGCTTGTATGTCTTTGTCATCTCGCTGTGTTGAAATCATTTGATCAATCTGTGGAGAGTAGTTAATCAGAAAGTCTCTGGTTGTGTAAGTCTCGGGTTGTCCACCAGAGGTCACCATGTCCTTTGTAGTTGTAGTATGTTGGTCTCGGAGTGTCTGTTAGAATGAGTTTCAGAGTTTCTAACCATTTTGTACCTTTCAGCTCATGCTGTCGGTCACGCTGGTCTAATGTAGAGTCTAACCATTTTGCACGTCTGGCTTACCGTCCGTATATTGGTCTCTAGAGATTTAAATTCTTACAATTTCAATGTGCAGCCACCACTCCACATTTTTCTGGTCTCGATTGTCTAACCATTTGTGACGTCCGGCTTACCGTCCGTCTATATGGTCTAATGTAAATTTCTTCAGCTAGTCCTTTTAAACAATTGGGGAAAAAGGGCGATCCAACTTTTAGTCATAATGTCTGTGCTCCCGTGGGCACTGACTTGGCAAAAGTCTTATATGAAAAACCATTATCTCTCTTAGAAGGCTAAAAATTCAATTTCATCTTCTCACAAATAGTTTCATATTTACTCATATACGTTCCGCAACATGTAGATATAAATCTGATAACTGGAACGTATACATTTGTAGAGTTGCCGTTATTTGGTTATAACATCCTTAATGATATCACAAACAACGACTTATTTGACGTGATTATTGAACCATTTACCACATTATTTACATTACAAACGTCCAATTTTTTTATGTTACAGTACTGCAAAGTATCTCTCTGTGGTAGCAACGGGATTTTTAACTTCCATTTCTGTAGAGTGTAAGAGAGTTCCTGCAAGGTATTTAGTATTTAAGACCAGGTTATTAAGTCGAAAAACCTTAGGGACACTAGGAATTGTGGTAAGCCCATGTTGATACTAACCAGATAGTCACAACTAGATAACTAGTGTAGCTATTTACATTTGAATTAAATCACAATGGATTAATTTTTGAATGAAGCAGCTGCCTGTTAGCTGTCGAGAGTCATTGGAGTAGCTAGCTAGCTATGTTGAATCATCTTTGTATCTGTGCCATTATAGTGTCGGTGACAGTGAAAATGTAGGCTATCTCCATTTTAAAGTAGTGCATTTTCTTCATGATTGGCTTATCCCTCCCGTTGACCCTACTTGATAGTAATAGCGCTCACTGTTTCCCCTAGTAGCCAGTTTTGAAGACATTTCCCGAAGTCCTCAGGACATGGATAGATGTCCAATTTCGACGTCAATCTTGAACAACCTGGATGGCAGGTTAGGATAATTAACATGGTAGGTTAGGATACTTAGGTTAAGTTTAGGAAAAGGGTAAGGGTTAGCTAAAATGCTCTCCTAGCCTGCTACGGAAAGTCACAACTGTGTCTACCTGGCTAAGTTAGCAAGCCAACGTTATCAAACTGAACCTAACAAAAATCCTTCAAGCACAAAACTTAGCTTTTTAATTATTTATTATGAAACTTTATCTCTTGTCGTCCTCATCCATTACATTTTGGGGTTCAATTTGGCAGAACTATTTCCCTTTAATAACGAATCTTCCAAGAACAGCTCAAATAAGCAAAGAAAAGCGACAGTACATCATTACTTTAAGACATGAAGGTCAGTCAATCCGGAAAATTTCAAGAACTTTGAAAGTTTCTTCAAATGCAGTCGCAAAAACATCCAGCACTATGATGAAACTGGCTCTCATGAGGACCGCAACAGAAAGGGAAGACCCAGAGTTACCTCTACTGCATAGGATAAGTTCCTTAGAGTTACCAGCCTCAGAAATTGCAGCCCAAATAAATACTTCACAGAGTTCAAGTAACATACACATCTCAACATCAACTGTTCAGAGAAGATTGCGTGAATCAGGCCTTCATGGTCGAATTACTGCAAAGAAACCAGTAGAAGAAGAAGATACTTGCTTGGGCCAAGAAACACGAGCAATGGACATTGGACCGGTGGAAATTTGTCATTTGGTCTGCAGTCCAAATTGGAGATTTTTGGTTCCAACCTCCGTGTCTTTGTGAGAAACGGTGTGGGTGAACAGATCTCTGCATGTGTATTTCCCACCATAAAGCATGGAGGAGGAGGTGTTATGGTGTGGGGGTGCTTTGCTGGGGACACTGTTTGTGATTTATTTAGAATTCAAGGCACACTTAATCAGCATGGCAACCACAGCATTCTGCAGCGATATTCCATCCCATCTGGTTTGGGCTTAGTGGGACTATGATTTGTTTTTCAACAGGACAATGACCCAACGCACCTCCAGGCTGTGTAAGGGCTATTTTACCCAGAAGGAGAGTGATGGAGTGGTGCATCAGATGACCTGGCCTCCATAATCCTCCCGACCTCAAACAAATTGAGATGGTTTGGGATGAGTTTGGGATGAGTTTTAGCATGTAAATCTTGGTGGGGCAAAAAATAATAATTGTGGTATGTATGTGTAACGGATGTGAAACGGCTAGCTTAGTTAGCGGTGGTGTGCGCTAAATAGCGTTTCAATCGGTGCAGTCACTTGCTCTGAGACCTTGAAGTAGTAGTTCCCCTTGCTCTGCAAGGGCCGTGGCTTTTGTGGAGCGATGGGTAACGATGCTTTGTGGGTGACTGTTGTTGATGTGTGCAGAGGGTCCCTGGTTCGCACCCGGGTATGGGCGAGGGGACGGTCTAAAGTTATACTGTTACATTGATGCTGTTGACCTGGATCACTGGTTGCTGCGGAAAAAGGGGGGTGAATGTAACGGATGTGAAACACTAGAGTTAGTTAGCAGTGGTGCGCACTAAATAGTGTTTCAATCGGTGACGTCACTTGCTCTGAGACCTTGAAGTAGTAGTTCCCCTTGCTCTGCAAGGGCCGCGGCATTTGTGGAGCGATGGGTAACGATGCTTCGTGGGTGTCAGTTGTTGATGTCTGCAGAGGGTCCCTGGTTCGCGCCCGGGTATGGGCGAGGGGACGGTCTAAAGTTATACTGTTACACATCCCAGAAAAGCTACAACACTAAACAATACATTAATTGCCCTATAACGGTGACAAACTTTGCCCACAAACTGTTAGGGCCTACGTAAAGCAGTCCCAACACATTACCACTGCTACACCTGGCTATAAAAGGAGCCTTGTCTCACATCAAAACACTTAATTCAGCCTCATTTACTGCCTTTAAAAAAAACATAGCCGATATGGCTGACTTGCTTAAACAAATGTGGTTTCTACTAACAATTGAGATGTACTAACTATGGCATAAGGGGACAACAAGGGCATAAGAGCCCATCCGTAATTTCGATTAAGACATTCATGAGCGAGCGACGACGGATGTAGTCAATATAACTATTTGTTCAGCACTTATGAAATGTACAGCAACAGAATTCAGAACATGGGCCGTTCTTACAGTGTTCTCCCTGTACACCAAGTCAAAGCCGGATAGGATAAATAAAGGGGGCATAGAAGCAGACAATGAAAGCTCTTACAATATTCAATGATTACATTTCTCTAAAACAGGTTATAAGCTACATGTGCACCATCAAGTTAGAACAGTAGTTGAAAATAAGAGGTGAAAATAGACCAAATTATGAGGGTGAGGCACATTGAATGCTGTTTGGGTCTTTGCGTGTCAAAAAAGATACACGTCAAATAACACTATTTGACATGTTAAATAAGCTTTTAATTTGACACGTCAAATTTGACACGTCAAGTTCTATTATAGAATGTTGTTTATGCTGAATTTGTATGTGCAAGCCAAGCACCACCACTACTATCAGTAGCACTGTCAAAGCTGTACAAAAAAAATCTGAAAACAGGCACACACTAGCCACGAACGATGTGTTTACAATACAGCGTTGGTGAAAATAAACCAAATTATTAGGGTGAGGCACATGGGCTACTAACAGCTTACTACACAACATACACTTAGTATTACTTTCTTAGCTACAGTCTACATATCTCCCTTGCATATTACATCATTTATGCCGCAGCATAACGTTACAAGACATTTTTTGACTCACCTTGTGCTGTGCTCACTTAAATAGGAAGGTGGCGCTGCGTTCCTTTGTAGGCAAATGTTGTCATCAAAGTCTGGTATTCTCTGGATTTATGGAGGGAACTCTGAAAAAAAACACCACTCCACTGAATAGCAGGCTAGTGGTTGCTTTCCAATGCTTGCAGTTAGCCATTGATTCCTTCCAAACCACTCATTGTCAAATTTGCAATTTCCAACTTGTTGTGTAATGTTTATGTCCCAATGGCCGATGAGCACCGATACGTTTTATCTATAATTTCTCTTAATTATTTATCTTCATATGACAAGGACTAAAAATAATTTGCCAGTAGATTGTCAATTTGAATCATGATGATGACTGCTCGCTAATATTTTGAAAGTACTGTACATATAACGTGATTTGACGTCATTTTATCTGTGACCAATGACCTTGAGCCGTCTTGAAGGGCTCTTCTAATGTAACTCTATGGCAGGACCCAAAGGGCTTAAATGTTCAATGTCTACTCTTACTAAGGACTTAGACTTGGCCTGTGACGTAGTGTGCCCATGAGTGACCGAACACTGAGACGATTACGGCACAATGCTCCTATTTTCTGTCCTCACCGACTTTCTTGTGAGGTCTGATCACCCTCGCTAGAGAGATCAGTGACATGGTTGAAATTTCTATGTAATAAGTAAATGCGGATAATTCTGAAGAAGTGTTTATTGTTGTTTCGTATGTTGTATGTTTTGAGAGAAGCGTTTCTCCTGACTGTGAAGAAAGCACAAAGGGAGTGGGCGGGTGAGTTACTCACACACAGCAGTACATGAGTAGTGTGAGAGAAACCTGTTTGTAGTCTATTTTACTATATATTGAATTCCCTTATGGGATACAATTATTTCCTTATGGATTTATCAAGGGATATAATTCTAATTATATTCGTTATTCTGATTAGTTTATTTTCTTACTTTGGTTTTATTCTGAAGAATCATTGCATTACACTGACAGCATTGCGTTACACAAGAGGGGAGATGTAGAGAGGTGGTTAAGCTACTCGTATACGTTCCTGTGCCCTCCTTCATATTTTGTGCAATTATGTCATGATTTTTGACTTGGAAATGTTATCCTGCAGGCGGTTTCATGTACGAATCCATTGAGCTCCCTGGTTTCTGGGAGTGTTTCCTCAAAAGGTCTAGCGAGAAGGCCCTGTTGTGTACTCCAGCCAATAACAATCTACTCTGCGTCAGTGGCTGCTGGTTGATTACTGTAACTATTTATTGCAATTTCATACTCCGTTGGCTACATATGGAGAGGGATAGGGTTTTACTGGAGAACAAACAACCCTTGAACGATTAGCCACCGGCACTGTTCGGTTACCTTGGACGCATGCATCACGGTATGAGTCATGTGTCCAAAGGGTGAATGGTCAGTGCATGCAGAAAAGAATGGTGCGCACTGATATTTACTACAATTGCAGCACACACTTGTGCATCATGTTTAATTTGCCAAGAACACAACGCAGGAAAACAAGTACCCACTTCTTTGTCTCGACTGCCAGGGGCCCATTTGTAAAAATGCTAATTGTTTTTGTACATATGCCCACCTGTAAGAGAAAGAAATACATGTTGGTAATGGTGGATAGCTACTCAAAATGGACTGAAGCTTTCCCACCACAAATGAGGAAGCAAAGACAGTGGCTGAGTGCCGGTTGCAGGATAAGTGGCCTATGAGAACCCCAGCATCCCCTCCATGTGCTGTCCCAAATCTGCATCGGTTGGATGACACTATGATGAAGTACTGCATAGCTCTGACTAACTGTATCCGAGCTGTTCACTCTCAGATCTCTGCTGCCCAAACTCCCACAGACGACCATCTCCATCACAATCTCAAGCCATTACCCACAGGCTAACTGTCAACTTGTCAGTCTGCAATGGACACTGGAGGTAAAGGATGTCCGATTGCTTAATTTCTGCTTTAACACACACTATCCTTCATTTTCAGCCCATCTTTAATAAAGGAGATTTCTAATCTAAAGTTGTCCCTCGACGCCTTGGCCACTACATTGACATTTGGCTGTGATTGATTGTGAAGGGTATCTGACGGCCTGTTTAATAACTTATTCCCAGACACATGCAGTACCTTCTGTAGAGGTTAAGTTCATTAGAGTTACCAGCCTCAGACATTGCAACCCAAGTAAATGCTTCACAGAGTTCAAGTAACAGACACATCTCAACATCAACTGTTCAGAGGAGACTGCGTGAATCAAGCTTTGATGGTCGAATTGCTGCAAAGAAACCCCTACTAAAGGACACCAATAGGAATGCAGAAAATAGTAAAAAATAATGAAAAACCATTGAATGAGTAGGTGTGTCCTAACTTTTGACTGGTACTGTACACACTGGGGAGATTTCAAGCTTTTGCTCATTAGCCTATTATTGCACACAAACACACCAGCCTGGTCTCATAGACTAGACGTAACACAGTAAACGTATCGGGGACACTCAAATGAGTATGATATGTTACATTTGGTATACATAGCCTACATAATACAGAAGGATACATGAGGCAAAAACAAAAGTAGGGTGGTTGGTCAGGGTGGATGGGTGGGTGTACAACGCGAACATCTAGCAACCCAAAGGAAGCGTTTTTTAATCTCATCATGGACAACTTTAGCATTTTAGTTCATTAGCAACTTTTCTGTTACTTTTTAGCTTCTACTAAGCATGCTAGCTAACCCTAACCTTAACCCTTTAACCTTAACCATAACCTTAACCTCTAACCCTAACCCATAGCCTAGCTAACGTTAGCCACCTAGCTAACATTTGTGTTAGCCACTGTGGTGGCAGAATTTGACTTAAGCTGTTGTACCATGAAACTGCATTTCATAGACTCCTGTTATGTCTGCACCCTAACACAAGGCCATTGTGTTCTGGAACGGTTGCTTTGCTTGTATAATTGACCCTGTTGTGTAAACAATATGGTTGTATTAGCAACTCCCTCTGTATGAAGGACATGCAACCATCTCCCAGGTGAGTTGCTTCCCTGACTATGCTCAGAAATAGATCTCGCCTGCAGCTACTTGATTAAAAGTTAATAATTGTACTCCAATAGTCTCTGCCTTCTCTTTGGATAGAGATTTCCACAACGCCACCTAGCTTACATTAGCCACAACAAATTGGAATTTGTCACATATCAAATGTTTTGCAAATTCTTAACTATATTGTATAATTTTCACGATGGAAAAATGTTTTCAGTGTATACTAAAACAATACATATAAATTATGTAGAAAAGGTAATGGACCCATATTATCTTTGAGAACAAACAATCACCTAAATAAAAGCTAGCGTAAGGAACGATGCTGGAGATGAGAAGCAGGTACGGGGAGTCAACATTTATTCAGGAGCAGACAGGTAACAAAACAGGAACTGCATCAGCACACGGGTAAACAACGACAAACGACAATTAATGCTGAAGCAGGGAACAGAGCGGGGAACCAGACAGATATAGGGGCTATAATAACAGAGGCGATTGAGGACAAGTGAGTCCAATGATCATTGAGGCGCGTTCTACACACAGAATGTGTAGAATTGCCAGATATTAACTTTAAAAATGTAGCTAATTTTAATCGCTGCGGCCAACCGAAGGGCCTCTAAAATGTTGGGTCCCCGACAGCACCATTAGCCACGCCTAGGACTGGGTGCTATGGCCAAAATATCATATCATAGTCGGTATGACGGTAATTGACGGTATATTGTGTTTTTGAATAATAAAACTCAATGCATGACCCTAGGATTGCAACACATACTGTGCATTCGGAAAGTATTCAGACCCTTACCCTATTTTCCACATTTTGTTACATTACAGCCTTATTCTAAAATTGATTCAATATACATTTTCTCTCATCAATCTACACACAATACCCAATACCCCATAATGACAAAGAGAAAACAGGTTTTAGACATTTCTGCAAATGTATTACGTATTATTATTAATGTATTATTAAATTCTCTGTCTTTGCCAGAGTCGTGTGTATAGGTGGCAGGGAAGTCAGGCGCAGGAGAATCAAACGGAGTGTAATGGAGTATTTAATAATAAATAAACTAAACATACTCCAGACAGTAAATGTAACAATAAATAAAGTGGGTACGAGGACCCGTCGCGCACCAATGCAAAAACCAACAAAACACTGAATAACAAACAATCTCTGACAAAGACATGAGGGTTAAATACACAACAGGTAATGACTGGGATTGAAACCAGGTGTTAAGGAAGACAAGACAAAACCAATGAAAAATGGATCAATGATGGCTAGAAGACCGGTGACGTCGACCGCCGAGCACTGCCCAGGAGAAGTCGTGACAGTCTTAGTTCAGTTAGAATCACCAATTTATTTTAAGAATGTGAAATGTCAGAATAATAGTAGGGAGAATTTTTTACTTCAGCTTTTAATTCTTTCATCACATTCCCAGTGGGTCAGAAGTTTACATATACTAAATTAGTATTTGGTAGCATTGTCTTTACATTGTTTAACTTGAGTCAAATGTTTTGGGTAGCCTTCCACAAGCTTTCCATAATAAGTTGGGTGAATTTTGGCTCATTCCTCCTGACAGTGCTGCTGTAACTGAGTCAGGTTTGTAGGCCTCAATGCTCGCACACGCTTTTTCAGTTCTGCCCACACATTTTCTATAGGATTGAGGTCAGGGCTTTGTAATGGCCACTCCAATACCTTGACTTTGTTGTCCTTTGCCATTTTGCCACAACTTTGGAAGTATGCTTGGGGTCATTGTCCATTTGGAAGACCCATTTGCGACCAAGCTTTAACTTCCTGACTGATGTCTTGAGATGTTGCTTCAATATATCCACGTAATTTTCCTGCCCATGATGCCATCTATTTTGTGAAGTGCACCTGTCCCTCCAGCAGCAAAGCAACCCCACAACATGATGCTGCAACCCCCGTGCTTCACAGTTGGGATGGTGTTCTTCGGCTTGAAAGCCTCCCCATTTTTCCTCCAAAAATAAAGATGGTCATTATGGCCAAACAGTTATATTTTTCTTTCATCAGACCAGAGGACATTTCTCCAAAAAGTACGATCTTTGTCCCCATGTGCAGTTGCAAACTGTAGTCTGGCTTTTTTATAGCAGTTTTGGAGCAATGGCTTCTTCCTTGCTGAGCGGCCTTTCAGGTTATGTTGATATAGGACTCGTTTTACTGTGGATATAGATACTTTTGTACCCGTTTCCTCAAGCATCTTCACAAGGTCCTTTGCTGTTGTTCTGGGATTGATTTGCACTTTTCGCACCAAAGTACGCTCATCTCTAGGAGACAGAACGCGTTTCCTTCCTGAGCGGTATGACGACTGCGTGGTCCCATGGTGATTATACTTGCGTACTATTGGTTGTACAGATGAACGTCTTGGCTGATTTATTTAGATTTAGATTTAACCATGCTGTCAAACAAAGAGGCACTGAGTTTGAAGGTAGACCTTGAAATACATCCACAGGTACACCTCCAATTAACTCAGGCTAATTTACATAATTTATCAGAAGCTTCTAAAGCCATGACATAATTTTCAGGAATTTTCCAAGCTGGTTAAAGGCACAGTCAATTTAGTGTATGTAAATGTCTGACCCACTGGAATTGTGATAAAGTGATTTATAAGTGAAATAATCTGCCTGTAAACAATTGTTGGAAAAATTATTTGTGTCATGCACAAAGTATATGTCCTCACCGACTTTCCAAAACTATAGTTTGTTAACAAGAAATTTGTGGAGTGGTTGAAAAACGAGTTTTAATGACTCCAAACTAAGTGTATGTAAACTTCCAACTGTAAGTATCCCGACCCTTTGCTATGAGACTCAAAATTGAGCTCAGGTGCATCCTGTTTCCATTGATCATTGTTGAGATGTTTCTACAACTTGATTGGAGTCAATAGAATTCAATAGATTGGACTTGATTTGGTGTCGAGGCACAGATCTGGGGAAGGGTACCAAAAATTGTCTGCAGCATTGAAGGTCCCCAAGAAAACAGTGGCCTCCATCATCCTCAAATGGAATAAATCTGGAACCATCCAGACTCTTCCTAGAGCTGGCTGCCTGGCCAAACTGAGCTATCGAGGCAGAAAAGCCTTGGTCAGGGAGGTGACCAAGAACCCAAAGGTCACTGTAACAAAGTTCCTCTGTGGAGATGGGAGAACCTTCCAGAAGGACAACCATCTCTGCAGCACTCCACCAATCAGCCCTAAATGGTAGAAGGGCCAGACGGAAGCAGCTCCTCTGTAAAAGGCACATGACAGCCAGCTTGGAGTTAGCCAAAAGGCACCTAAAGGACTCTCAGACCATGAGAAACAAGATTATCTGGTCTGATGAAACCAAGATTGAACTCTATGGCCTGAATGCCAAGCGTAATATCTGGAGGAAACCTGGCACCATCCCTAAAGGGAAGCATGGTGGTGGCCGCATCATGCTGTGGGGATATTTTTCAGTGAGACTTGTCAGGATTGAGGAAAAGATTAACTGAGCAAAGTACAGAGAGATGCTTGATGAAAACCTGCTCCAGAAAGCTCTCGACCTCGGTTCACCTTCCAACAGGACAACGA
The DNA here is from genome assembly GCF_045791955.1 of Oncorhynchus clarkii lewisi. Taxonomy (NCBI): domain Eukaryota; kingdom Metazoa; phylum Chordata; class Actinopteri; order Salmoniformes; family Salmonidae; genus Oncorhynchus; species Oncorhynchus clarkii. The sequence continues at coordinate 7,768,991 of NC_092175.1, forward strand.
CCCTAAGCACACAGCCAAGACAACGCAGGATTGGCTTCTGGACAAGTGTCTGAATATCCTTGAGTGGCCCAGCCAGAGCCTGGACTTGGAAACCGATCGAACATATCTGGAGAGACCTGAAAATTGCTGTGCTGCGATGCTCCCAATCCAACCTGACAGAGCTTGAGAGTATCTGCAGAAGGCCTCCCGGGTGACTCTGTGCCATCAGAGTCCCTGGGTTCGCGCCCAGGCTCTGTCGTAACCGGCCACGACCGGGAGGTCCGTGGGGCGACGCACAATTGGCCTAGCGTCGTCCGGGTTAGGGAGGGATTGGTCGGTAGGGATCTCCTTGTCTCATCGCGCACCAGTTACTCCTGTGGCGGGCCGCGCGCAGTGCGTGCTAGCCAAGGCTGCCAGGTGCACGGTGCGGCTGGCTTCCGGGTTGTGTTAAGAAGCAGTACGGCTGGTTGGGTTGTGTATCGGAGGACGCATGACATTCAGCCTTCGTCTCTCCCGAGCCCATACGGGAGTTGTAGCAATGAGACAAGATAGTAGCTACTACAACAATTGGATACCACGAAATTGGGGAGAAAAAGGGGTAAAAAAATAAATAACTTAATGGCAGAAACTCCAAGTACAGGTGTGCCAAGCTTGTAGCGTCATACTCAGACTCAAGGCGTAAATCGCTGCCAAAGACGCTTTAACAAAGTTGAGTAAAAGGTACTTTTGAAAATGTGATATTTGAGTTTTGAATTTTGAACAAATGTGCAAAAATGTCTAAAAACATGTTTTTGCTTTGTCATTATGGGGTATTGTGTGTAGATTAATGAGAAAAAAACAATGTTTTGATCTATTTTGCAACATAACAAAATGTGGAAAAAGTCTAGCTGTTTGAATATTTTACGAATGCATTGTGCATACTGTATTAGCACACACACACAAAGGGGTAGTCTCTAGCCTGTCGGAATCTTACAGCAAAATAAGGCACAAACACAGACACACACAAAGGGGTAGTCTCTAGCCTGTCGGAATCTTACAGCAAAATAAGGCACAAACACAGACACACACAAAGGGGTAGTCTCTAGCCTGTCGGAATCTTACAGCAAAATAAGGCACAAACACAGACACACACAAAGGGGTAGTCTCTAGCCTGTCGGAATCTTACAGCAAAATAAGGCACAAACACAGACACACACAAAGGGGTAGTCTCTAGCCTGTCGGAATCTTACAGCAAAATAAGGCACAAACACAGACACACACAAATTTGTAGCATTTGGATGTGTGAAACACACTCCTCAGCCTGAAATGTACCCACTTGCATTGGTGAATAGGTGGCTTTTTGCATGGCACGACTGGTAAAATGCTTTCAGGAGGGTGTGCCAGCAAGGCAGAGGTCCTGTGTTCGAGCCTCCGTGTGAGCCGAATCAGGAGGAAGCGGTACTTGCTAAGCAAATCAAATCAAATGTATTTATAATGCCCTTCAGCTGATATATCAAAGTGCTGTACAGAAACCCAGCCTAAAACCCCAAACAGTAAGCCATGCAGGCATAGAAGCAAGCAGCTTGACGTCTGTTACACAAGCACACACGCCCTGTGATCAGGAGCCGGATGCCACCATTTACTTCATTGGAGGATGAAAGTGACAGAGTGGTTGTCGTGGAAAACGAGCCCCTGCGGTTCCCTAATTGCAGTGGAGAGGGTGTGTCTGCTAACGAGCAAATGTTGTGACACGTGTGTTATGTTTAAGAGCGTGTTTGTCACGTCTACCCCCGCTCCCCCTCTCCGGAGCTCGACGTCGCCGGTTTACTAATCAATGGTTCTTACTCTCATCATTACGCACACCTGGCAACATCGTTACGCGCACCTGCGCCTCATTATGTGCCTCACCTGGACTCACTTCACTGATTACCTCCCCTATATCTGTCACTCCCTTTGGTTCATTCCCCAGGGATGATTAGCCATGTCTTTCATGTCCAGACGCTACTCTTGTTTTGTATCGTTCCATGTTTATTGTATTATTAAACTCACCCCCCTCCACTTGCTTCTCGACTCCCAGCATCTCCGTTACAGTGTTATTACTCCTTTCTCCTTTTTGAGTTTGGATATCTGTAGATGCTCATGTTCAAGCTAAAACAAACCATTTAACCTCAGGCCTGGAGAAAGTGGTAGCCCCAGGTCCCATGATTGCTAACTTCACACTCTACTCAATCTACCTTCACTGTTAGTTAAAAGTCGACGCCCTTAACACTGTGCACTTTCACTAACTCTCCACCCTTTTTCTCCAACCTACTAACTCTCCACCTAACTCTGCACCCTCTGTCTTCACCCTGACGCTGCAGCTCTCTTACTCTACGTCTTAACTCTACATCCAAACTCTGTACCCTATTTCCCCATCCTAGCTGGCCCTCCCCTGCTGTGAGCTGTGACTGTCTGCAGGAGTTTTCTCAGGCTTCAGTCGGTCCAGGAGGGATTGGGAAGTTTTACAGCTTCCTTGAAGCTCTCTCCTCCATGCACTTTCTTCCATGGTTGGTGAATTCACCCAAATCAAACTGACTGGGAGATGAAAGCGTGCACTATGCAGAGCTCTGGGATTCCTCCATGTGGATCAGTATGGTCAGGGGTGGGTTCAGAAGGGGGGTGTGCAACTGCAACTCAATATTTGGAAGTTGTTCTTAATGTTTTGTACACTCACTGTATATACCCATATCACTTATATATATATATATATATATATATATATATATGCACAGCCAACTCACACTATTCAATTTGACAGAAGCCTGCTTACCTGAAATGGGTGTACCAGCAAATCTGTACAGCATAGCAGTGCTATGCATATATATATATACAGTGCCTTGCGAAAGTATTCGGCCCCCTTGAACTTTGCGACCTTTTGCCACATTTCAGGCTTCAAACATAAAGATATAAAACTGTATTTTTTTGTGAAGAATCAACAACAAGTGGGACACAATCATGAAGTGGAACGACATTTATTGGATATTTCAAACTTTTTTTATAAATCAAAAACTGAAAAATTGGGCGTGCAAAATTATTATTTTATTATTATTATTATTATTATTTAAAAAAAATAGTTACTTATTAATCTTCAAACGATAATTTTCGCAAATGTATTACAAATAAATACAGAAATATCACATTTACATAAGTCTTCAGACCCTTTCCTCAGTACATTGTTGAGGAACCTTTGGCAGCGACTACAGCCTCGAGTCTTCTTGGGTATGACGCAACAAGCTTGGCACGCCTGTATTTGGGGAGTTTCTCTCATTCTTCTTTGCAGATCCTCTCAAACTCTGTCAGGTTAGATGGGGAGTGTTGCTGCACAGCTGTTTTCAGGTCTCTCCAAAGATATTAGATCGTGTTCAAGTCTGGGCTCTGGCTGGGCCACTCAAGGACATTCAGAGACTTGTCCCGAAGCCACTCCTGCATTGTCTTGGCTGAGTGCTTAGGGTCGTTGACCTGTTGGAAAGGGAACCTTCGCCCCCAGTCTGTGGTACTGAGCGCTCTGGAGCAGGTTTTCATCAAGGATTTCTCTGTACTTTGCTCCGTTCATCTTTCCCTCAAGCCTGACTAGTCCCCCAGTCCCTGCCACTGAAAAACATCCCCACAGCATGATGCTGCCACCACCATGCTTCACCGTAGGCATCTGTTTTTCATTTTTAATAAATGAGCAAAAATGTCTAAACACCTGTTTTTGCTTTGTCATCATGGGGTATTGCGTGTAGATTGATGAGAAAAGCAATTCATTTCATACATTTTAGAATAAGGCTGTAACGTAACAAAATGTGTAAAAAGGGAAGAGCTTTGATTACTTTCCGAATGCGCTGTATGTTTGACATTTGAATGTGTGAAAAGTTATCACAGATACCTTTATGAACTGCTTTGAGCTTGGATAAAGAATCATCAAATATAGCATACTGTACATCTTAGATACTGTACATCTTAGATACTGGATATCTTAGATATTGTACCTCTTATATGTTCTCTATTCAAGTTTCAAGTTTGAATGTCACATGCACAAGCACAGTGAAATGCCTTTCTTGTCAACTCTAAACCCAACAATGCAGTAATCAATAACAATGTAATACTAAACATAACACAAGGTAGAACAAAAACACATGAGAAATAGAAATATGAACACGAGAAAGTAAGTAAGCATACTATATACAGAATCAGTCAATTCCAGTACCAAATTTACAGTGTGCAGGGATACTGCGGTGATAGAGGTAGATACTACAGTTGAAGTCGGAGGTTTACATACACTTTGGTTGGAGTCATTAAAACTTGTTTTTCAACCACTCCACAAATTTCTTGTTAACAAACTATAGTTTTGACAAGTCAGTTAGGACATTTACTTTGTGCATGTCACAAGTCATTTTTCCAACAATTGTTTACAGACAGATTATTTCACTTATAATTCACTGTATCACAATTCCAGTGGGTCAGAAATGTACATACACTAAGTTGACTGTGCCTTTAAACAGCTTGGAAAAGTCCAGAAAATTATGTCATGGCTTTAGAAGCTTCTGATAGGCTAATTGACATCATTTGAGTCAATTGGAGGTGTACCTGTGGATGTATTTCAAGGCCTACCTTCAAAGTCAGTGCCTCTTTGCTTGACATCATGGGAAAATCAAAAGAAATCAGCCAAGACCTCAGAAAAAAATGGCAGACCTCCACAAATCTGGTTCGTCCTTGGGAGCAATTTCCAAACGCCTGAATGTACCACATTCATCTGTATAAACAATAGTACGCAAGTATAAACACCATGGGACCACGCAGCCGTCATACCGCTCAGGAAGGAGATACGTTCTGTCTCCTAGAGATTAACATATTTTGGTGCGAAAAGTGCAAATCAATCCCTGAACAACAGCAAAGGACCTTGTGAAGATGCTGGAGGAAACAGGTACAAAAGTATCTATATCCACAGTAAAATGAGTCCTATATCTACATAACCTGAAAGGCCGCTCAGCAAGGAAGAAGCCACTGCTCCAAAACTGCCATTAAAAAAGCCAGACTACGGTTTGCAACTGCACATGGGGACGAAGATTGTACTTTTTGGAGAAATGTCCTCTGGTCTGATGAAACAAAAATAGAACTGTTTGGTCAAAATGACCATCGTTGTGTTTGGAGGAAAAATGGGGAGGCTTGCAAGCCAAAGAACAGCATCCCAACTGTGAAGCACGGGGGTAGTAGCATCATGTTGTGGGGGTGCTTTGCTGCAGGAGGGACTGGTGCACTTCACAAAATAGATGGCATCATGAGGCAGGAAAATTATGTGGATATATTGAAGCAAAATCTCAAGACATCAGTCAGGAAGTTAAAGCTTGGTCGCAAATGGGTCTTCCAAATTAACAATTACCCCAAGCATACTTCCAAAGTTGTGGCAAAATGGCTTAAGGACAACAAAGTCAAGGTATTGGAGTTGCCATTACAAAACCCCTCAATCCCATAGGCAATTTGTGGGCAGAACTGAAAAAGCGTGTGCGAGCATTGAGGCCTACACACCTGACTCAGTTACACCAGCTCTGTCAGGAGGAATGGGCCAAAATTCACCCAACTTTTTGTGGGAAGCTTGTGGAAGGCTACCCAAAACATTTGACTCAAGTTAAACATTTTAAAGGCAATGCTACCAAATACTAATTGAGTGTACGTAAACTTCTGACCCACTGGGAATGTGATGAAAGACATGAAAGCTGAAATAAATCATTCTTTCTACTATTACTCTGACATTTCACATTCTTAAAATAAAGTGGTGATCCTAACTGACCTACAACAGGGGATTTTAACTAGGATTAAATGTCATGAATCGTGAAAAACTGGAGTTTAAATGTATTTGTCTAAGGTGTATGTAAACTTCTGACTTCAACAGTATATGTAAGGTGACTAGGCATCAGGATATATGATAAACAGAGTAGCAGCAGAGTATATGATGATTGTGTCTCTCTCTCGCTCTTTGTCTTTCTCTCTCTCTCTCTGAGAATCTCTTGTAGACTTTATAATGTTCCTCTGTATGATTCGAAATCTGCCTGACTCTCACTCTGACTCACTCTGTAAAAGTCAATTTCCAGAAACGGGTGGCTATCGACCACAACAGAATCTCAATGTGAAAATCAAACCAAATGTTTGAAGTGTGTTCAGTTTAATGTTTCTTTTCTCCCGGGTTCATTTCACTCACCGACATGCACACAGCAGTGGTGGTTGGTAATGTTTAGAGGATTATTTTTTATGAGCATGGATATCATCTATTTATCAGTCTTATGGCTTAGAGATCGAAGCTGTAAAGGAGCCTGTTGGTGTCACCATTACCGCTTTCCGTGTGGAAGCAGAGAGAACATTCTATGGATTGGGTGGCTGGAGTCTTTAACAATGTTCTGGGCCTTCCTTTCACACCGCCTGATATAGAAGTCCCTGATGGCAGGGAGCTTGGCCAAGTGATGGACTTGGCTGTCTACACCACCCTCTGTAGCGCCACGTTTTTGAGAGCGGTGCTATTGCCATGCCAAGTAGTGATGCAGCCAGTCAAGATGCTCTCTACGGTACCAGCTGTATATGTTGTTGAGGATTTGAGGGCCCATGCCAAACCTTTTCAACCTCCTGAGGGGGAAGAGGCATTGTTGCTCCATTTTCACAACTGTGCGTGTGTCGACTTTTTTAAGTCCTTATTGATTTGGACACAGAGAAACTTGAAGCTTTCGATCTCCTCCACTACAGACCCGTCGATGTGGATGGGGCGTGCTCGCCCCTCCCATTTCTTGTAGTCCACGATCAGCTCCTTGGTCTTACTGACGTTGAGGGAGAGATTGTTTTTCCGTCACCACATTGCCAGGTCACTGACCTCCTTCCTCCCTGTAGGCTGTCTCATCGTTGCCGGTGAACACTGTCGTGTCGTCAGCAAACTTGTTGATGGCTTTGGAGTCGTGCATGGCCATGCAGTCATGGATAAAAAGGGAGTACAGGAGGGGACCAAGCACACACCCCTGTGCGGCCCACGTGTTGAGGGTCAGCATGGCAGAGGTGATATTGTCTATCCTCACCACCTGGGGTCGGCCCGTCTGGAAGTCCAGGATCCAGTTGCAGAGGGAGGTGTTAAGTCCCAGGGTCCTAAGCTTGGTGATGAACTTGGAGGGAAAAATGATGTTAAACTCTAGGCTGTAGTCAATGAACAACATTCTCGCATAAGTATTCTTCTTATCTAGGTTCCGTGAAGGCCTTGTGAAGTGCAATTGAGGTTGCGTCGTCTATGGATCTGTTGGGACGGTATGTAAATTGGAGTGGGTCTAGGGCAGTGATTCCCATCCTTTTTTTTGTTATTGTACCTACAACCTTTGCTCTGCTCGAAGTTCCCCTGAAGTATCCCCTCATGTGCATTTTACCATAAAGCCTATAGTCTCATGAGTTTTCTCAATTACCCCCTGTGGATAGGCCAAGTACCTAGTCCTAGTATCCCTGGATGGGAATCACTAGTATCGGGTGTCTGGGATGATGGAGTGATGTGTGCCATAACCAGCCTCTCAAAGCACTTAATGATTACAGATGTGAGTGCTACAGGGCGATAGTTATTGTGGCATGAAACCTTAGCGTTATTGGGAACAGGAATGATGGTGGTCATCTTAAAACATGGGGATGACAGACTGGGACAAGGAGAGGTTGAAAATGACCCTGAATATGCCTGCCAGCTGTTTTGCGCATGCTCTGAGAATGAGCCCTCGAATACTGTCGGGCCCCGCGGTTTGATCTGATTAAAGGCCTTACTCACGTTCGATCACCCAGTCCTCTGGGTTGGTGACGGCCCTCACACTCTGCACGATGCTGTTATTGTCGAAGCATGCATAAATTGTATTGAGTTCATCTGGTAGAGAGGCAGCGTTGGGCGGATCACGGCTGGGTCATCCTTTGTTATCTGTGATGGACCGTAGCCTCTGCAACTTGCGGTGGGTGGCGGAGCCTGTGTAATATGATTCCACCTTATTCCTATATTGTTATTTTTCTCGTTTGATGACTCTGCGGAGGTCGTAGCGGGACTTCTTGTACTGTTCCTGTCTTCAGCCGTAGCCTCAGGGTTGTCTGTGATAGGCCTGTAGCAACCCTGTCCTTTAGTTTAGCACCAACCTCTGTGTTAATCCAGGGCTTTTGATTGGAGAAGCAGCAAACATTAACTGTGGGGACAACGTCACCTATGCATTTCCTAATGAAGCCGGCGATTGAGGTGGTTAGCTCGTCAATGTTATCGGTGGGGTATTGAAACATATTCTAATCAGCGCTAGCCAAGCAGTCCTGTAGTATACTCTCTGATTCTGGTGACAATTTCTCCATGGAGTGAATCACGGGTACTTATTACGCAGAGTAAGCAGTCATGATCTGATTTGCCAAATTGCGGATGAGGGAGGGCCTTGCTTGCTTGTGGGCAGAATAACACTGGTCTAGGAATGTATTGTGCCTATTGGCGAAGGAGACGTGTTGATAGAAGTTGGGTATCACTTGTCTTTGTGACGTGGATTTTGTGATGTGGAATTAAAATTGCAGGCAACCAGAAAAGCAACCTCCGGATCTACATTTTGTTTAGCTTGTTTATAGCCTCGTACAGCTCTTGCCAGCGTGTTATTTTTCTTGTCCTGGGGTGGAATATATACAGCAGTCACGATAACAGCTGAAAAGTCCCTCGGGTCGGCATTTGACCATCCGGTATTCCAAGACAGGTGATCAACACTCCCACTGTGCTTGATTCAGCACACCAGTTGTTGTTGATAAAGAGGCAAACCCCTCCTCTCAATTTCCTTAACTCCACTGTCCTGTCCGCACGGCGAATAGAGAATCCATTGAGTTGGAAAGCTATGGGGGGGCAAATCAGAGAAAATTGCAGTTTTGAGAGTCCCGTTGATGGAAAATCCGCAATTGGAGGTCATCCATTATTATCCATTATTATTATCATGTGACTGTATATTGGCCAGTAGAATGGAGGGGGAGAGGTGGCCACTTTTCCCTTCACCTTAATCTCACCCGTATCCCCATCTCTATTCTGTTAGGAGTGTAAAATGGACCTGGATGGCTAGTGTTTTTTCTCTCTCTGTTTCTCTCTCTCTCTCTCTCTTTGTCTTTCTCTCTCTCTCTCTGAGAATCTCTTGTAGACTTTATAATGTTCCTCTGTATGATTCGATATCTGCCTGACTCTCACTCTGACTCACTCTGTAATAATCCATTTCCAGAAGTGGGTGATCGACCAGCACAGAACCTCAATGTGAAAATCAAACCAAGTTATTTTTATTATTTTCACGCTTCATTTCACTCACCAACATGCACACAGCAGTGGCGGTTGGTAACGTTTCTTGTTGTTGTTATGAGCATGGCCTTATTTCTATTACAGCATATTGGATGACGGTCATTCCTATTCCATTCACCCAGCTCAATGTAACATTGATAGGTTTAGGCTACTACATGACACTAAAATGTTCCCTGTACCCATCATGGGGTTGCTACAACCTATCATATGAATGAAAGTTTACAACTTAAGTGCACAGGTCGAGAATTTTTTGTAATAAAGGTGACAGACAGTGACACATTCAATACCACCTTGCACACTCTTGCCTGCATCTAGCTGATCTAGGGTGTAATCATTAGTCCAATATTTGCAAATGAGAGTTTCTATTGGACTAATTCAGGTATGTTTATTCCCGTTTCGTTTCGTTGGCTTCCATTTAAGAAACATTTTTCAACAGAATCGGCGGAATGAATACACCCCTGATATATTGTGAAATATGTTATGAATGTATTGTAATGTTTTTAAATTGTATAACTGCCTTAATTTTGCCAGACCCCAGGAAGAGTAGCTGCTGCCTTTGCAGGAATTAGTGGGGATCCATAATCAATACAAATACCAATACACGCAAACACCGTTCACTCTAATAGCAGTCAAATATAAACATCATGATCATTTTGCTCATTGTAAATACACTGTACCATTCAAAAGTTTGGAAACATCTACTCATTCAAAGGTTTTTCTTTATTTGTATTATTAGAATAGTAGTTAAGACATCAAAACTATGAAAAAACACATGGAATCATGTAGTAACCAAAAATGTATTTTAGATTTTCGATTATTCAAAGTAACCACCCTTTGCCTTGATGACAGCTTTGCACACTCTTGGAATGCTTTTTGAACAGTCTTGAAGTAGTTCCCACATATGCTGAGCACTTGTTGGCTGCTTTTCCTTCACTGTGTGGTCCACCTCATCCCACCATCACACCTTCTCCTCCATGCTTCATGGTGGGAACCACACATGCGGAGATCATCCGTTCACCTACTCTGCGTCTCACAAAGACATGGCAGTTGGAACCAAAAATCTCAAATTTGGACTCATCAGACCAAAAGGACAGATTTCCACCGGTTTAATGTCCATTGCTCGTGTTTCTTGGCTGCAATTTCATAGGCTGGTAACTCTAATTAACTTATCCTCTGCAGCAGAGGTAACTCTCTGTATTCCTTTCCTGTGGCGGTCCTCATGAGAGTCAGTTTCATCATAGCGCTGGATAGTTTTTGCGGCTGCATTTGGAGAAACTTTCAAACTTCTTGCATTATTTCGTATTGACTGACCGTCATGTCTTATTAAAATAATGATGGACTGTCGTTTCTTTTTCTTATTTGAGTTGTTCTTGCCATAATATAGACTTGTTTTTTTTACCAAATAGGGCTGTCTTCTGTCTACCACCCCTACCTTGTCACAACACCACTGATTGACTCAAACGCATTAAGAAGGAACATTAACTTTTAACAGGGCACACCTGTTAATTGAAATGCATTTCAGATGATTACCTCATGAAGCTGGTTGAAAGAATGCCAAGAGTGTGCAAAGCTGTCAACATAGCAAAGGGTGGCTACTTTGAAGAATCTCAAATATAAAATATGTTTTGATTTGTTTAACACTTTTTTGTTACTACATAATTCCTTATGTGTTTTTTCATAGTTTATGTCTTCACTATTATTCTACAATGTAGAAAATATAAAAAAGAAAGAAAGACCCTGGAATGAGTAGGTGTAGGTACTTTTGACTGGTACTTGACTGGTACTGTATAATTCCTGCTTGCAACTATCTGTGCGCTCTCCTCCTCTCACCTTTTCCCTTCGCTTGTGGACTTCAGTGCGCAACACTTCAGCTGTCCTTGACAAGGGGAAAAAACCTTTCCAAGCCAAACCTTCATATCATGACCGCTAACCACTACACGCAGCATACATTGTGTTCACATCATAGTCAACATACCTACTAGAACTAACGTGTTAGTAAACCCGCTATAATCATGCAGTACAGTGTACAGTCAGAAAGCAGTTTAGCAGTTAACCGACGGGCCTCTGGGGTGATAAATTAATGAAACCAAAAGCTTACCTTGCCTTGGAAGAGTTCCAGTGTTGGTTAACCATAATCAGCTAGCGAACATAGCATCCCTCTCTGTTTGAGCCGGTTGTTTGAGTAGGCTAAACTAGCTAGCTGCATTTTTAAAGTGAAAGTTAAAAAAAAATATACAACCAAATAGCTCTCTCTCAATTTTGGAATAAATTAATTTGTTCAAAACTGTTAAACTATTGTCTTTCTCTCTCTTTGAGTCAACTACTCACCACATTTTATGCACTGCAGTGCTAGCTAGCTGTAGCTTATGCTTTCAGTACTAGAATCATTCTCTAATCCTTTGATTGGGTGGATAGCTGCTAGAACTCTGATAGGTTGGAGGACATCCTCCGGAAGTTGTCATAATTACTGTGTAAGTCTTTTGAAGGGTGTGAGAACCATGAGCCTTCTAGGTTTTGTATTGAAGTCAATGTACCCAGAGGAGGACAGAAGCTAGCTGTCCTCCGGCTACACCATGGTGCTACCCTACAGACTGCTTCTGAGGCTACTGTAGACCTTCATTGAAAAACAGTGTGTTTTAATCAATTATTTGGTGACACGTGAATATATTTAGTATAGTTTTATCTAAAAAGGATAATTTAGTTAATGTTCACTATTTTATTTAGATGTGTGACGCCCTGACCTGAGTATTCTTTGTTTTCTTTATATTTTTGGTTAGGTCAGGGAGTGACATGGGTGATTATATGTTTTTGTCCTGTCTAAGGGGTTTGACCTGTCTAGGGGTTATGTATGTTTATGGGGTTGGCACCAGTCTAGGGGGTTTTGTATGTCTATGGTTGCCTAGATTGGTTCTCAATTAGAGGCAGCTGTTTATCGTTGTCTCTGATTGGGAACCATATTTAGGCAGCCATATGCTTTGGGTATTTTGTGGGTGATTGTTTCCTGTGTCAGTGTTTATGCCACACGGGACTGTTTCATTTCCATTCACTTTGTTATTTTGTATTTCTGTTGTGTTCAGTTTTGTGCTATTAAAACATGGACACTTACCACACTGCGTATTGGTCCGATCCTTGCTACTCCTCTTCAGACGAAGAGGACGATATCCGTGACAAGATGAAATTCACTGAGTAGAATGGTCATCCCCTTCCTCCTCTGTGGAGCCTCCACTGGCACACATATGCCTACATATACCTACAGCCTACTGATGGCACACCCTGATCTGTTTCACCTTGCTTTGTGATTGTCTCCACCCCCTCCAGGTGTCGCCCATCTTCCCCATTAACCCCTTGGTATTTATACCTGTGTTTTCCGTCTGTCTGTGCCAGTTCGTCTTGTTTGTTCAAGCCAACCAGCATTTTGTCTCAGCTCCTGCTTTCTCCCCCAGTCTCTCTTTTCTCATCTTCCTGGGTTTGACCCTTGCCTGTCCTGTCTCTGAGCCCGCCTGCCTGACCACTCTGTCTGCCCCTGAGCCTGCCTGCTGTCCTGTACCTTTGCCCTTCCTCTGGATAACCAACCTCTGCCTGACCGGACCCTGAGCCTGTCTGCCGTCCTGTACCTTTCCCCCTCTTCTCTGGTCTATTGACCCCTGCCTGCCTTGACCTGTCTATTTGCCTGCCCCTTTGGGATTATTCAACTATTGGTTATCCGACGTGGTCTGCATCTGGGTCTTACCTTCATATCTGATAACTCACACACATCTACTAGTGCATTTATCTAATTCAATGATTTCCCTATGGAACCAAATCTCATTCATCTGACCCCTCACCTTTACATTGTAATAACATCTGTCCCACACATACGCTTACAGTTGACACCCCTGATCATGCTTTGTCAATCTCATCAGGTGTGACTAGGCAGTGCATGTACGCATGCACATACATGAGAACGACCTGAAGTTCAAGTAATGGGTAGGACAGACGTGTTTCATGGCGTTAGAGAGAGGGGGAGATAACATTTTTCAGATGGAAGGATAGCAAGGTGTGATAAGCTTCTCTGGCAGTAGAAGATTGGGTTCACATCAAATCAGTTTTCTGATGGTTTGGAGAATATTCCACCAAACTTGCACAGAACATTACCATACATTTGGTGACACTTAACTCTTCTAAATGCAAATATGCAGTGAGCCAAGTAATCATAACTTCTTTTAATAGGAAATATTCAAACATGTGTTTGGAGAACTGTCAATGTTTTGTGTTCTCTCTCATTCCATTTCATTAGAGACGACACCCAGCGACACTCACTCTCTCAGCGGACAACTGTATGTTTTAAACATTGGAACGTTTAAGAATAAAACCCCATCAAAAACTTCCCAGCTAACAACCAACGTTCCCACAACTTGAGAGAACGTTGGAGGTGTTTAGTCTCGTTAGGTCGTTACCTAACGTTTTCAAAGGAATGTTCCAATGACGTGCAAGGATGGTTTCCAAGAGACCATCCCCTTAATGTCAGAACAGAACTTACCCAGAACATGCTTACCATGTTCTCAGAATATTCAATATTAACATTCTAGACACATTTCTCGGGAACAATGGAAGAACATTCATGATGAAGGATGGAGAGAGAAACTATTATTCAAATGGAGAGAAGAGATGATAACAGGGTGTGATAAGCTTTTCTGGCAGGAGAAGATTGGGTTCACATCAAATCACATTTCGTGCGCCTGCTCCCCCTCTCACCCCTACTTATCCCTCCATGATCCCATCTCTCCTCTCCTCTGGCTGTGTAATAATAGAGCGTTGAGCTCCAGGCTGTGTCACTCCCAGGGGAAGGAGCTAAGATGATTTCCCATCCTAGAGGTCTCCAACTGGGGCTCAGATACCCATCAACCAGCCTGTGTGGAGCGCTGGTACTGAGAGAGTATTACAAAGAGAGAGAAGGAGAGAGAGAGAGGGGGAAAGGAGAGAGGGGAGGAAGACAGAGGAGAGAAGAGACAATAGAGACTGTCCTTCAGATCGATGAAGATGCAGCTAATAAAAAAACACAAATAATTTCTGATGTCTTTTTAATGTCACTGAGAGAAAACGGTTGGGGTGGATGTTGTGTTGATGAGCAGAGAACAGGATGTGTGTGTGTGTGTGTGTGTGTTGAGATGATGGTTGGCTGCAGAAGTCCTGTCTGCTTGATTTCACACTCACGGCTGCAGGTGTTTCTGAGGGCTCTAAGCTGCGACGAGCAAGCGAGCAATTGCGCTCGTCACACACGCACACACGCACAAAGGCACGCACGCACACACGATCATTTTTGAAAACATTAAATGCGCTATTCAATATGTGGGTTGAATGCTGTAACAACACAGAATAAAAACTATGAATAAAAATGATTTGATGGTAGTGACTGCCCATTACTGCTTATCACTTATTAAACATAATTCACATTACTTTCCTTTAATAATATATTACATTTGTTTTTATTTAAAGACTTTATTATTTCATTCCAAGTCATCATCTCATCTCTATATAGCTTCTGCCTATGCACTATTTTAGCAGTTCTTCAAAGTAAATAAGCCAGTAAATGAAGTAAATGAATACCAATTATCAATCATTTTGACCATGTATTTTCAGGTAGAGATACCTCATGAAGCAACTGCTCTCTATCCCTCTTGATCACGCATTTTTCTGTCTCTTTTATGTAGCAGGCATAAAAGAAACATAGACCGGACAAGTAGGCGGGCAATGGATTATGGTCATTGTAGTTAATTACTGTGTTTTCTGCGCTAAACTATGTTGAATATTGGACTGTTAGAAACTACAACTCCCTACTACATTGCACGGTTCGGGCTTGATCTGATTCATCTCTAGAGAAATTGTGAAATGTGCACATTGAGCTCACGGAAAAAAACACAAACAAAATGGAATTCAAATAATTCGACAGATGTCAGTCAATTAGTTGTTTAAAAAATGAAAAATAACCAAAATGTCAGTTAATTGCTCAGCACTAATGGCCAGTTTGTTTCATATATGAATAGGACCTGGAGATGATTGAGAATGTGTGTGTTATTTCTGTACCCTGATATGACATCACCCATCGCTGATATGGCCCTGTGTGTGTGTGTGCTGTTCGTCTCCCACCTTCATCCAAAGTAGTGGCTGATGTCACAGAGCGGACGCACACACGCATACACACACACACACACACACACACACACACACACACACACACCCTCACGCCATCTGGCCTCTGATGAGATAAATCATCCTCTGTGTGAGTCAGTCAAAAGATCAAACCATTATAATCTGTTGAAATTATCTCTTAAAGTCTGACTATTACTGTGGCTTGTCTCTGTTAAAGCCTTTGCAGACTGTACAATTTTAGCCATGTTATGCCTGGATTTTGCTGTCCAAGACAAGATGTCCATGTCGTGGGCAAATTCTTGGTTGTAAACGATTGTCGGACATCTTGGCTCGTTCAGTGTAACAGGGTTTAGGTCCGCCGATTAAGTACCACCACGTGTGGTCGTAGGCTCAGACAAAGTTCTGGTCGTGTCAGAATTTTTTGGCCTTTATCATGTAGTGTATGGCTGGTGTTACAAGCTGATCCCGGTGACTGACCAATAGGAACACACTGAGTATGCACACAATAATATGATTATTGTGAATGGTCAGATTGATATAATAGTTCAATTTAAACATTACTAACATGCTGTGCAAGAAGAACGATTTCCCTAATAATCTTGTTTACATGACACATCTGAAATCAGCCTACCTGTTGTGATTTTGATAAATGCGTAAAATCGCCAATCAAAATAAACGTTCCACCACAGAAGCCATGTTATTTTGGGGAAGCCTTCTTTGATTCTGAGTTCGGACATGCAATGAGTGTACAAGAAATTAGGAACTCCTGCTCTTTCCATGAATCCAGGTGAAGGCTATGATCCCTTATAGAGTACCACAGTACGAGTCATAATACCCATAAAATCTAGTTGTCAAACAAGGAAATAGTTCCAATTGTTTTCCACCATTCATTTTTCCCATGGGGGATTTTAGAAACACTTAAAATAAGGGCTGTGTTTCTTGTGGGTTTGCCCTGGCGTGACATTTTGATAACTGTGTAAATCTCTCTAGGACAAGGGGATTTTTATCAATATATTTGCCTGTATTTTCCCCACCAGAAATGCACAGAATATGGTCGCCATGTTCTCAAAATATAAGATATGACTAGTGTAACTTGCTCTCTTTTACTCTCTCTCTCTATTTCTCTCTCTCGTTCTGAGAATCTCTACAGACTTTAAAATGTTCCTCTGCCTGACTTCTCACTCTGACTCAGTCTGAAATAATAAATTTCCAGAAATGGGTGTCTATCGACCACAACAGAATCTCAAACTTAAAATCAAGTTCCCGACCTGTTCCGGGGATGTTCCTAAAGACATGGTCCCGAATAAATGTTGTCTAGCCCATACATTTCTTTGTCTGTGGGCAAGGTTAGGCATACACAAACAGTGTTTCAACACAGAGCTTTTTCAACTTACATATTTGACACAATTTGACATACATCAGGAATGGGTAACTTTGATGGGGGGTGGGGGCCACAAAAATATCTGAACTCATCATGAGGGGCCACAGTTGCTCATAGGTCTGCGTACCCACATGCGTGCACCCCTGACTTAATTTATTGATTTGAGGGTCTTCAAAAGAGGGACAGCGGGCTGCATTGCTGAAACAAGTCAATCAAATCAATAATGAGAGAATATTTAGATTAACGGATAACAGAAACAAACATGGTGGCATAGCAGGACGATCGGAATGCCGTGACCCAAGAGGTTTTGCGTTCAAATCCCAGTTGAGGACATGTTGAATAATATTTACTCTACAAATTAACATGCACTATGTAACCAGGTGTGTCAAATATGTAAGTTGAAAGCATTGTATGTTAAGAGCACTGTGTGTGGTTGTCTCTAATGTTGCCAAAGACAAAAATCTGTAAATAGACGATCTGTTTAACAATCAGGGCCTTGATGGCCTCGGCAAAAGTAACAAGGGGTGGTATGTAAAGAAACAAATTTTATGGTGGAAAACGTTTCTTTGGGACCATCAGGGGACATCCTATAAACGTCTTAAACTGCCCCGGAGCAAGCTGGGAACTAGACAAAACAGAAGGCCCTATGTTTTGCACTTCATTGGTTACAGGAATGGTCTTGCAGAGTTCCAATGAATCGTGTCCAGAACCTTAATATTGATTATTCTGAGAACATGGTAACCACTTTATGGGTAAGTTCTGTTTGACATTAACGGAATGGTCTCTTGGAAACCGTCTTTGAACATCACTGGAACATTCCCATAAAGACATTAAGTAATGACCGAATGACACTCTTAAATGGAACATTCTCGAAAGATGTGGGAACATTTGTTGTTAGCTGGGATCTTTGTGTCTCGCTCGCTCTCTCCCTCTCTCTCTCTCCCACCCTGTTTCCCTCCACCCCTCTCTCTCTCTGTATTTCTCTCTCAGTATGCAATCCAGAGAATCAGAAACTCATTATCAAAGTAAATTGCGAACAATTGTGAACAAAGGAAGCTCTACAATCTGCTTGTTTCATTTCTCCCAAAGTGGCTTTTTTGTCAGCATAGGCAGCACTTATTCTGAACAATGTGTAAACTCAGATTGCACAGTGAAAGGTGCTTCACTGGAACTTGTATAGAATATTAGCAATGATTTCCCCCCCTCCCCCAACATGATGTGGCCCCCATAGAGACGTAAGGCATCGTGTCCATACAGACACCTCAAAGAGAGAGAAGAGGCCTGTTGAGCACTGACACACGCACACTGATTCCCAATTACTCATGGCAGACAGGAACTCTACTTACATCTGCCTCAATGTAGCGTTTGTAAAAGACACCTGGGGTTCAGCTGGGCTTGAACCAGCATCCCCAGGAATAGGGCAACCAACCCTGGTCTATAAAGGTGTAGACCTCTGGTCAGGGTTTGTAGTGTACCCACATACAGCCAGATACATCACAAAAATTTACTTAGGTGAGAGAGTGGCTAGCTGACAGGTTGACATGATACCAAGGGAATGCGTCCCACGGGAGGTGATTGATCTGAGAGGAGAGGTGAGGGACGTTCTGTCCTTTTACACTTGATAAATATGGACCTACCTGCTCCTTTTACTGACAGGAATAAAATTTTCTGGCAACAGCTCTGGTGGACATTCCTGCGGTCAGCATGGCAATTGCACGCTCCCTCAAAACTTGAGACATCTGTGGCATTGTGTTGCGTGATAAAACTGCACATTTTAGAGTGGCCTTTTATTATCCCCAGCACAAGATTCACCTGTGTAATGACAATGTTCAACCAGCTTCTTGATATGCCAAACCTGTCAGGTGGATTATTAAAGAATGAATGCCCACTAACAGGAATGTAAGCAAACTTGCAACCAAATTTGCAAGCAACCATCAAGAGTTTAAGAGCGTTGCCACAATCATGACTTGCCATTTGGTGAAAATAAAAGTACAGTGCATTCGGAAAGTATTCAGATCCCTTCACTTTTTTTCACATTTTGTTACGTTACAGACTTATTCTAATGGGTTAAATGGTTTCTTCCTCATCAATCTACACACAATACCCCATGATGACAAAGAAAAAATCGTTTTTTAGAAATGTTTTGCAAATGTATTAAAATAAATAACTCCAATATCACATTTACATAAGTGTTGAGACCCTCTACTATGAGACTCGAAATTGAGCTCGGGTGCATTGTCTTTCCATGGATCATTCTTGAGATGCACCTTTGCCAGAGATTATAGCCTCGAGTCTTCTTGGGAATGACGCTACAAGCTTGGCACACCTGTTCTTCTCTCTCAAGCTCTGTCAGGTTGGATGGGGAGCGTTGATGTACAGCTATTTATAGGGCTCTCCAGAGATGTTTGATCGGTTTCAAGTCCGGTCTCTGGCTGGGCCACTCAAGGACATTCAGAGACCTGTCCCGAAGCAACTCCTGTGTTGTCTGGCTGTCTGCTTATGGTCGTTGTCCTGTAACCTTCACCCCAGTCTGAGGTCCTGCAAGCTTTGGAGCAGGTTCTTATTAAGCATCTTTCTGTACTTTGCTTCGTTCATCTTTCCCTCGATCCTGACTAGTCTCCCAGTCCCTGCCACTGATTAACATCCCCACAGCATGATGCTGCCACCACCATGCTTCACCATAGGGATGGCATTGGCCAGGTAATGAGTGGTGCCTGGTTTCCTCCAGACGTGATGCTTGGCATTCAGGCCAAAGTGTTCAATCTTGGATCCATCAGACAATCTTGTTTCTCATGGTCTGAGAGTCCTTTAGGTGCCTTTTGGCAAAGTCCAAGCGGGCTACCATGTGCCTTTTACTGAGGAGTGGCTTCAATCTGGCCACTCTGCCATAAAGGCCTGATTAGTGGAGTGCTGCAGAGATGGTTGTCCTTCTGGAAGGTTCTCCCATCTCCAAAGAGGAACTCTGAAGCTCTGTCAGAGTGACCATTGGGTCCTTGGTCACCTCCCTGACCAAGGCCCTTCTCCACCGAATGCTCAGTTTGGCAAGGCAGCCAGCTCCAGGAAGAGTCTTGGTGGTTCCAAGCTTCTTCCATTTAAGAATGTTGTAGAATGTTGTATCCTTCCGCAGATCTGTGCCCCAACACAATCCTATCTCATGGCTTGGTTTGTTTTTTCTCTGACTTGCTTATATAGGTGTGCCTTTCCAAATAATGTCCAATCAATTGAATTTATTACAGGTGGACTCCAATCAAGTTGTAGAAACATCAAGGATGATCAATGGAAACCGGATGCACCTGAGCTCAATTTCGAGTCTCATAGCAAAGGGTCTGAATACTTATGGAAACACGTTTTTTATGTTGTGTTTTATTATAAATTTGCAAAAATGTCTAAAAACCTGTTTTTGCTTTGACATTATGGTGTATTGTGTAGATTGATGAGGATATATATATATTTTTTTACCTATTTCTGAATACAGCTTTAACATAACAAAATATGGATAAAGTGAAGGGGTCTGAATACTTTCCGAATGCGCTATAAAAGCTTGGTCGCTGGCAATACCTTTCATATATAAAGAAAAGTAGGCAAGAAAACGTCTTGGTTGGTTTGAATGGTGTATTAGTTCACTAAATGCTTTTTGGGGGGTGGGATTGTTTACTATACACTTTAAAGAGGTAAGATTTCAACTGTCTTCAAAGATGGGCTGGGAGTATGCTGTCCTAGCTTCAGGAGGAAGCTGGCTCCACCATTAGAGTGCCAGGACAGAGAAGAGCTTGGATTGCGCTGAGCGGGAGCTGCCCTCTCATAGGGGTGGGAGGGCCAGGAGACCAGAGGTGGCAGAGCCCTGTGGGACACCAGTAATGAAAGACACAGATCCTCTCTACGCAGTGGTGGAAAAAGTACCCAATTGCCATACTTGAGAAAAAGTAAAGATACCTTAATAGAAAATGACTCAAGTAAAAGGATTTCAAAATCCTTATATTAGGCAACCCAGACGACACAACTTTCTTTTTCTTGTATTTTACGGATAGTCAGGGGCACACTGCAATACTCAGACATAATTGACAAACGAAGCATTTGTGTCTTAATGAGTCCGCCAAATCAGAGGTAGTAGGGATGACCAGGGATGTTCTCCTAATAAGTGTGTGAATTGGATCAATTTCCCTGTCCTGTTAAGCATTCAAAATGTAACGAGTACTTTTGGGTGTCAGGGAAAATGTATGTAAAAAATATAAATAGTAAAGTACAGATACCGCAAAAACAACTGAAGTAGTACTTTAAAGTATTTTTTTAAAAAAACTTTAAGTACTTTACACCACTGTCTCTATGTCACCTGGTAGGAGTGGCCTGCCAGGCAGGATGCGATCCAAGAGTGTGCAGAGCATGAGACGCCCAGCCCTGAGAGGGTGGAGAGGAGGATCTGAAGATTCATGATGTCGAAGGCAGTGGATAGATCTAGGACAGGGATGGGCAACTTTGATGGCGGTGAGGACCACAACAAAAATCTGAAGTCATTGCAATGCATCTGTTTTACAGCGAATTCCATGCAATTCTACACATTTGACCATAAGGTGAAGAGAAATGTTTGCCGTTTTAAATTAATAGGATATATGAGTGAGACTAACTAACAAAATCAATGGGGACCCCCCAGCCGGTAAGTTGACCATGATTACTAAGTTTAGATAGTTGGCAGCTAGACTAACTTACCAATCTAAAAACATTTAGCTGATGGGCTAATTGAGTGACTATCAGTGACTGACATAACCAGAGAAAACTGCTGATGCACAGCCACATTTTGAAATTGCACCTTGTGTATTCTACTGCTGTAACTTGCAACAGAAGGTCGAGACTCCAACTGACTTTTTACTTTCATGCATCCGAGGGCCTTCAAAACTGTGGCCGTGGCCTGCCGGTTGCCCGTCCCTGATCTAGGAGGATGAGAACAGAGGAGAGAGTGTCAGCTTTGGCAGTACGGAAAGGCTCCATGACACAGAGAACAGCATGCTCAGCTGAGCGACCTGTCTTGAAGCCTGACTGGCTAGGGACAAGAAAAATGTTCTGAGAGAGATAGCAAGAGAGTCGGTCGGAGACAGCACGCTCAAGTGTTTTGGAAGAAAAGATTAAAGGAATTACCGGTCTGTCGTTTTGGACATCAGAGTTTTGGTTTCTGAAGGTGGGGAGCAATTTCTGCCTGTTGAAGTCAGAGGGGACGTAGCCAGTGGCCAGGGATGAGTTGATGAGGGAAGTGAGGAATGGGAGAAGGTCTCCACAGATGGAAAAGAGTTTCCTATGGTGGAGGCAAGAGCATGAAATTTAGAGTGATAGAAAGTGCCTCTAGCAGCAGATACAGATGAATAGAAGGTAGAGAGTAGTTGCCAAAGCTACAAAAGAGCAAAATGAGATCAGCTGAAAATAACTAGGTACTAAATAGCTCAGCAGAACCATCTTTGTTTCAGCGACGGTCTTAGTTTTGATGAGACCGCCGTTGACACAGACAGTATTACCAAAACCACAACAGTCAAATTGCACTGCCCTTTAATCCTGGTTGATGTGTCAACAATCATCTGCAAGTTATGAGCAGTAAGCAGTTCACACACCAAGTAGGCTACTGCGAAGACAGGCAGCACTTAAAGTAGATGGTCCTAGTTAGCAAAAAGATAGTACTAGACAGAGGTGGAAAAGGTATCCAATTGTCAAACTTGAGTAAAAGTAAAGATACCTTAATAGAAAATCCCCCAGTAAAATACTTGAGTAAAATTCTAAAAGTATTTGATTTTAAATATTCTTAGGTATCAAAAGTAAATGCAACTGCTAAAATAGACATAAGCATTTATCATGACACTAGACGAGACCCAAATGCAGACACAGGAGGCAGATGGTTGGAGTTTAAGATGTTTATTAAATCCAAAGGGAATAGGCAAGAGAATGGTAGTGGACATGCAAAATCTGATCTAACTAGATCAGAGTCCAGGAGGTCAGGGCAGGCAGAATGGTCAGGCAGGCGGGTACAGAGTCCAGAACAGGCAAGGGTCAAAACCGGGATCACTAGAAAAAAGGAGAAAAGGCAAAGCAGGAAAAACCGCTGGTATGCTTGAACATACAAGATGAACTGGCACAGAGCGACAGGAAACACAGGGATAAATACACTGGTACAGAGAGACAGGAAACACAGGGATAAATACACAGGGGAAAACAAGTGACACCTGGAGGGGGTGGAGACAATCACGAGGACATGTGAAACAGATCAGGGTGTGATCATTTTAAATTCCTTATATTAAGCAAGCAAACCATTTTCTAGATGTTTTAATTTACGGATAGAGAGGGACACACTCAGAAATAATTTACAAACAAAGCATTTGTGTTTAGCGATCAGAGGCAGTAGGGATGACCAGGGATGTTCTCTTGATAAGTGCGTGAATTGGACAATTTTTATTGTCCTGCTAAGCGTTCAAAATGTAACAAGTACTTTGCGTGTCAGGGAAAATCTATGGAGTAAAAAGTACATTATTTTCTTTCGGAATGTCGTGAAGTAAACGTAAACATTTTCTAAAACATAAATAGTAATATACAGATACCCCAAAATACTACTTACTTTACACCATTGGTACTTGACAACAACAAATGAAGACAACAATTATACTTAGATATCAGGAGTCATCCAGCTATAGAACAAAGCATACTGTGTCCATTCCCGCTAAACTCTTTATTTTCCCCTAGTCTAGGCCTATGTTTGTCCCTCTCTAAGAGTATCCAATGACAATCGGCTAAATAAGACGCGTCTGACTATTAACTACGTTTGACAGTCTCTTCTAGATAAAAGAAGAATATGCACAAATATGATGACTCATGCCTTCATATGTAATTTGAGATTATTAGACATATTCACACCAAAATGATCTTCCTCTTGATTTAATAATCTGTTTAAATGTCTTAGAAGAAATGCACGTTTTTCCCAAGAAGTTACCTTATTACCCCTCTCTCTCTCTTATCATAAGACTCGCTGCCGACTGCCCCCTACTTGTCTCTCCCCTCCCCTGTTTCTCCCCATGCTCCTCTCGTTATAAAGCCGCGTTTACGCGCAGTGAGTCCCTCCACACAGCACAGCCCAGAGGCGGCAGCAGAGAAGCACCGATATATCACACACACGAGAGAGAACGCATCTGTTCTGTCCGTGTAGCCTACAGCAGGTGACTTGGCTGAGCATTCGGAGATAGACACAAGGTAAATGTCCTCTCAATCTCATTCAGACATTTGGTTTCATTCTTCACCGAGATTTGTGTTGTCCAGCTCTGATGCGCCTGTATTCTCCGATGCTACCGTTTATTTATGAGTGTAGTTGTTGTCTTCTTGAAATCTTGTGTTTTTTAAGATGTTGTCAATCACTTGGTTTCGGGTAGACAGCTGTTTCAGCACGAGGGAACCATACTGACACTGATAAAGCGTGAATGGTTCTCACTCAAGTACAGTGATCTGATTTACTGATAGCTAATGAAGTATAGAGAGCAAGAGAGAGAGAGAGTTCCAGGCGTGCTGTTTACCCAGGCTACTCCTGAGAAAGGATCAATACCAGACATCGTGTAACTCTTTGTCTGTGTGTGCATGTGTGTGTTATAACATGTACAGTGTTGAAGACAGACCATTTTCAGTAAAACACATGGTAGTGTAAACAAACAACACATTTACCAGAGCAGGCCAAAAACATACACCATGAAGTCTTACACAATAACACAGCAGCTAACACTGCAGAATAGGACACTGAATATGGAGGGCATGACTGCAGTGGGAATCACTGTATGTGTGTGTGTGTGTGTGTGTGTGTGTGGCAGCTATGCCATTAGTCATAGAGTCAGACCACAATAAAGTGAATTTGGAAAGTATTCAGACCCCTGCACATTTCAGCCTTATTCTAAAATGGATTAATAAATATAATGTTTTCCTAATCAATCTACACACAATACCCCATAATGACAGTGAAAATAGTTTTTTTGCAAATGTGTTAAAAGTTTAAAAAAAATAAAAAAAATAGAAATACCTTATTTACATAAGTATTCAGACCCTTTGCTATGAAACTCGAATTTGAGCTCAGGTGTATCCTGTTTCCATTGATCATTGTTGAGATGTTTCTACAACTTGATTGGAGTCCACCTATGGTAAATTCAATTGATTGGACATTATTTGGAAAGGCACAGAACTGTCTATAAAATATGCATGTCACAGCAAAAACCAAGCCATGAGGTCGAAGGAGTTGTCCGTAGAGGTTCGAGACATGATTGTGTCAGGGTACAAATCTGGGGAAGGGTACCAAAACATTTCTGGAGCATTGAAGGTCCCCAAGAACATAGTGCCCTCAATCATTCTTAAATGGAAGAAGTTTGGAACTACCAAGACTCTTCCTAGAGCTGGCCACCCGGCCAAACTGAGCAATTGGGGGAGAAGGGCCTTGGTCAGGGAGGTGAGATTGAACTCTTTGGCCTAAATGCCAAGCGTCACATCTGGAGGAAACCTGGCACCATCCCTACGGTGAAACATGGTGGTGGCAGCATCATGCTGTCAGGATGTTTTTCAGAGGCAGGGACTGGGAGACTAGTCAAGATCGAGGCAAAGATGAACGAAGCCAAGTACAGAGAGATCCTTGATGAAAACCTGCTCCAGAGCACTCAGAACCTCAGACTAGGGCGAAGGTCCACCTTCCAACAGGACAACGACCCTAAGCACAAATTAGCTAATAGTTGTCATGACAACGCGGGAGTGGCTTCGGGACAAGTCTCTGAATGTCCTTGAGTGAACCAGCCAGAGCCTGGACTTGAACCCGATCAAATATCTCTGGAGAGACCTGAAAATAGCTGTGCAGCAACGCTCCCCATCTAACCTGACATAATTTGAGAGGATCTGCAGAGACAGGCGTGCCAAGCTTGTAGCGTCATACCCAAGAAGACTCGAGGCTGTCACTGTCAAAGGTGCTTCAACAAAGTGCTGAGTAAAGGTTCTGAATACTTATGGAAAATGTGATATTTCAGTAAAAACATATATTTAAATTAGCAAACACTTCTATAAAACAGTTTTTGCTTTGCAATTATGGGCTATTGTGTGTAGCTTGATGAGGGAAAAAAAACAATTTATAACATTTTAGAGTAAGGCTGTAATCTTAACAAAATGTGGAATAAGTCAAGGGGTCTGAATACTTTCAGAAGACCGAGTATGTGTTTAGCTAAATGTATTTACAGTTTTATTCACGTTTTCAAGTACTGGTGACAAGTAATGCATTCTGATTATTGCTTCGATTGTAATGGACACGTGATTTGTGTAAAATACTTTTTTGAAGGTTGTACTGATTATAATGAGCTAATGTTAAGCTATTTGCCAGGTATGTGTGGAGCCATGTTTGTTGACATTATACAATGTATTCTGGGTGTCACGTAAATGTCGCTCTTTCCAAAGATATTATTATGAGGTGAAGGAATGTGTCAATCATCTCTCAAGTAAACTTCCCGGAAGTGAATGAAGGGACGTGAATGATCGTAGACGACACACCCCCTTCAACATGCACACTGCAAACAGACCAAACTCATCTTGTCTCCTCTTATTATCTTTGGTTGATACAAAAAAACAATCATGGCGGCGCGCACAAACTAGCCATCGTCGGATTACTTTTATTTTCTAGAAAGTATTTTACTCAATTATTTTGATCAATGTCAAGGTTACCTGTATTGTGTTGAATTATAAACAGTAATTGCTATTAGCTAATTTATATTGTGGTTTCTGACAGCAGAGAGTTATCTAAAAATTCCCCTCAGTTAGTGCTAAGACTAATGTAGCCTACATATTCCGGTTTGGATGATTGTGTATGCCATCACTTCTTCTGTGAATGTCTGAACATTGCATCCCCCCAAAAAAACAGTATGGCTAGCTCAAATGCTGACTGTTGCCTCAATCGAAACTGTATGTTCTAAATAAGCATTCTAATCACACCGGTTTGAGGGTACACTGCAGGGACCACTGTAGAATGATCACACCTGTTTGTTGGTATGTGTTGTGGTAAACCGTGGGGTGTTGGGTTGAGCATGCAGAGATTGATACAGAGACAGGGAGGTTTTAGTCCGCAAAACAACTTTACTAGGACAGAAAAAAAACAAAGAAAATCACTTAGGTTTGGCGCGGTCCTTCTCCTCTACTTTTGCTTTGTGTCGGTCTCTCCCCGTTCTCTCTCACGGTGTGCCACAGTGCTCCTTTTATTTGGCCTCCACGGCTGGTTGGCACTTTCCGCTAAATACCTCCACCTGGAGCTGTCCGTGTCGGGGTGCCCAGCTCCCGTATTCCCAGCAGAGTGAGCCAACGTCGCCTCACGTACCTCCCCTCTATTACCCTCCCCCAGGGTAGACCTCCTGGGATACCCCCCCCCCAAGCCCTGACTGGGAGGGAGGCATACTCAGGGCTAGGTTTGCATCCCTCCTGGAGAGGGCATCCGCATTGCCGCGCTGGGCCCCCGACCTGTGGATTACAGAAAAAGAGAATTGCTGGTGGGTGACACGGTCATTCGTGTCCTTACCTCTTGCCATCCACACAAGGGGGGCATGGTCAGTGATCAGGGTGAACTTCCTCCCGAGGAGGTAATACTTGAGGGTGTCCAGTGCTCTCTTCACGGCAAGGCACTCCTTCTTGACAATCCAGTGTTTCTTCTCCCTCGGGAGGAGATGCCTGCTGACATACATGATTGGGTGCTTCCTCCTCTTTGGA
Source organism: Oncorhynchus clarkii lewisi (assembly GCF_045791955.1). Classification (NCBI taxonomy): domain Eukaryota; kingdom Metazoa; phylum Chordata; class Actinopteri; order Salmoniformes; family Salmonidae; genus Oncorhynchus; species Oncorhynchus clarkii. The sequence goes on from NC_092175.1 coordinate 7,796,509, forward strand.
CAAAACAGCCCCTACCCCTGTGTCAGACGCGTCTGACTGGACCAGGAGGTATTTTAGGAAAGTCCGGGGTGACGAGTACCGGATGCGAACATAGTGCATCCTTCAGGGCCTGGAACTCCGCCTCTGTGTCCTCCGTCCATCGGACCGTCTAGTGTAGTCGTGCCTTCTTTAAGTCTGTGAGGGGAGAAGCTATTGCGGCAAATTGGGGTACAAATCTACCGTAGTACCCTGCTAACCCCAGGAATGACTTCACCTGCCTCTTGTTTCAAGGGACCGGGCATCCCCTAATGGCAACACATTTTTTTTCAAATTTTCCCTCCCGATCTGATATTCCAGGTACTCCACCTCGGCGTAGCCCAGCTTGCACTTGTGGGGGAAGGCGGTCAGGCCAACATCCCTTAGTGCATCAACCACGGCCTGCAACCTACAAAGATGTGACTCCCAACTGTCACTGTGCACAATTATGTCATCCAGATAAGCAGCTGCGTACTCACCGCAGGACACGGTCCATGAGTCGCTGAAAGGTCGCTGGTGCCCTGTGGAGCCCGAAAGGCAGAACCCGGTAGTGGTATAGCCCCCCCGGGGTGGAGAAGGCATTCTTCTCCCGGGAGGCCACTGCCAGTGGCACCTTGCCGTACCCCTTCGTCAGGTCCAAGGTGCTGATGCATCTCGTCATTCCCAAGCGGTGGATCAGTTCGTCCACCCGGAGCATGGGGTAGGCATTGAACTTACTGACCTCATTCAGGCCCCAGAAGTCAGTACAGAAGCAGACGGTTCCATCCGGTTTCGGAACCAGCACTATGGGGCTAGACCACTCACTGTGTGACTCCTCCCGTACCCCCATTTCTAGCATTTGCGCACTTTTTCTCCCGGACGTGTGTGGATATGATGTTCCACGAGATCCGTGCACACCGGCACCTCAGAGAACACGTCCGTATTCCGCTGGACCAACTCTCTGAGCTCTTGTCGTTGGGTCGGGCTGAGGTCTCCCCCCATTGCAACTTCGACCGAGGGCGGGCCCTGCTGTGGCCGGGTCCAGGTTACACACAGCGCCTCACGTGCGTGCCATTTCTTCACATGGTAAAGCTGGAGGCGTTTCCTCTGCCCCGTTTGGAGGACCTTATAGTTGTCGTAGCCTACCCGCTCAACAATGTCGTAGGGCCCATGCCACGTAGCCAGGAATTTACTCTCCGCTGTAGGGATCAACACTAAGACCTCACCTGGTTGGAACTCTCGTGGTTGGCCCACCGGTTGTAGACATGCTCCCGGGCACGTTGTGCCTGGGCCATGTGCTCTCTCACCACTGGAAAATCGCCATTATCCTCTCCCTCATCTCCTCCACATGTTCTACTACGCTGCGAAAGAGGGGTAGGCTGCTCTTCCCAGACCTCCTTGGCTAGGTCCATCAGCCCGCGGGGGCCAACGGCCATACAGGAGCTCAAAGGGGGAGAACCCTGTGGATGCTTGGGGTACCTCACGCACTGAAAACATCAGTTGGGGCAGCAGCTGGTCCCAGTTCCTCCCGTCTCTCTCTATGTCCTTCTTCAGCATCTGTTTTAGGGTCTTATTGAAGCGTTCCACCAGCCCGTCCGTTTGTGGATGGTACACACTGGTCCTCACCTGTTTTATTCGTAACAGATTGCAGACATCTTTCATCACACGAGACATGAATGTGGTGCCCTGGTCCATCAGAATTTCCCACGTAATACCCACCCGGCTAAATAAATGGAAGAGCTCCCGTGTGATACCTTTGGCTGCCACCGTGCGTAGCGGGATTGCCTCAGGATACCGGGTGGCGTAATCCACGATTACAAGGATATATTGGTGTTCCCTCGCGGTTTTCACCAACGGACCCACTAGATCCATTGCCACCTGCTTGAATGGCACTCCTATAATGGGCAAGGGAACCAAAGGGTTTCTATAATGCACCCTCGGAGCTGTGATCTGGCACTCCGGGCAACTACGGCAGTAGTCCTCCACGGCTCGCTTGACTCCGGGCCAGTGGAACCGGTTCCCAAAACGCTCCCTGGTTGTCTCCATCCCCATGTGTGCCCCAAGCAGGTGGGTGTGGGCAAGCTGCAACACAGTCTTAACATACTGGCTGGGTATGAGTAACAAGTCTTTTGTCTCCCCATTACGCTTTATTACCTGATACAATAAATTATGCTTGATGGCAAAGTGGGGGTAACGCCAGTGGGGGTAGCGCCAACCCCAAGACACAGTACACCATCCACCGCAATCACCTGGCCCCTAGCGTTTGGGGTCTTATAACTGGGCAGTCCCGACCTGACCCGTGAAGATTCCCGTGTTGGGAGGTCCATCTAGGTCCTGCATCTCCATAAAGGGCAGCCTGAGGTCTTCCTCGCACGGTGGCTCGCTTGTCGGAGCGAGCCTCCTGGTCCGACTCGGCCCAGTGGGTTGGGTTGCACAGGCTAATGTCCTTTTTCCTTTTCTTCCTACCTCCCTTGCGTGCCTCCCCAGGTCCCTCCTCCACAGCGCCTGGAAGAGAGGGCAGTCTCGACCGAGGAGAATGGACATGGGCAGGTCACACGCGCATCTGGCATTCCCCCTTGGGGTGGTTATCCTCACTGGCACCTTTGGGTACTTCTTCATGTCCTCGTGTACACAGGACACTGTCACCTCCTCGTCCCCCAGTTCCTCCTTCCCCTCTCGTGTGAGCCACTGCGGGTGGGCCAGGGTTACCATGCTGCCGGAGTCCAGCAGAGTGCGGACAGCTCCAGGTGAGGTGCCCCGGCTCACCGCACTCATAGCAGCGTCTCTGATCTGGGTCCAGCAGCCACCGACGTCGTCAGTTTGGGTCACCCTCCCGCTTCACAGCCTCAGCTGGTTCCGTCCGGGCCCCCTTCAGCCGCTCGCGCCTCTTTGTGTTGTTCTTCCCCCCGCTGCGTCGCCTCTCTCCGCTCGGGCCCCTCTCAGCAGGTCCTGGGTGTTCTGGTGAATTTCCACCGCGGTCAGCAATTCCTCCAGGCTCTGGGGGTTCTGCATGTTCAGTCTTCTTCATCTCGTATGGCAGGGCCCGAAAGTATTTATACAGGACGAGCTTGTCAAGCATCGGGAGGGAGGGTACTTCCATCAGTAGCCAGCCCGTGGCCAGGCGCACCAGGTCGCTCATCTGAGCACGAGGGGAAAGGGTCGGGTCAAAGTCCCAGTCGTGAACCAGTTGTGCACAGCGTGCGAGATTGAACCCATAACGGCTCAGGATCTCCCGTTTGAGTCCCTCACAATTCGCGGCCTGGTCAACATTCAAATCAAAGTAGGCCTTCTGGGCCTTCCCAGAGAGGTAGGGTACCAACAGGCTGGCCCACTTGGGCTTGGGCCATCCTTCCCTCTGTGCCGTCCTCTCGAAGGTGCACAAATACGACTCCACGACTCCACCTTCCTCCCTTAACTGAACCAGGAACGGATTCGGGTCAGACTCCTGAGCCCTCCCAACCTTCAAATGGGCTACCTCCACTGCCAGTCTGCGGTTTTGTTGGTGCTGCTCCTCCAGTGCTTGCTCCTCGAGAGAGACTGTTGCTTCTACTGGCTGAGGATGAACAGAGAAACATAGAAACGTGCAACTTTCACATATGTTGATGTTGGGTTGGTGCTGGAGATGATGAATATGAATTTTAAAAATGCCCCTTTAAGTTAATGGTTAATGTTAGGGATAGGGTTAAAACAGAAACAACTTGACAGTTAAGCCTAGCATTCAGCAGGCAACATTTTCACAAAAACAAGAAAAGCATTCAAATAAAATCCTTTACCTTTGAAGAACTTCGGATGTTTTCAATGACGAGACTCTTAGTTAGATAGAAAATGTTCATTTTTTCCCAAAATATTATTTGTGTAGACGAAATAGTTTTGTTCATCACGTTTGGCTAAGAAAAATACCGGAAAATGCAGTCACTTACAACGGCAAACTTTTTTCCAAATTAGCTCCATAATATCGACAGAAACATGGCAAACGTTGTTTAGAATCAATCCTCAAGGTGTTTTTCACATATCTATTCGATAATCTATCAGTGGTGGCAGCTGGCTTCTCATCAGAAACAAACGGAAAAATACTGCAGCTGGAGATTACGCAATAATTGCAACGGAGGACACCAAGCGACCACCTGGTAGATGTAGTCTCTTATGGTCAATCTTCCAATGATATGCCTACAAATACGTCACAATGCTGTAGACACCTTGGGGAAAACGTGGAAAACGTAAGCTGACTTCTAGCTCCTTCACAGCCATATAAGGAGTCATTGCCATGAGGTGATTTCAAAAAATGCGGCACTTCCTGATTGGATTTTTATCTGGGTTTCGCCTGTAACATCAGTTCTGTGGCACTCACAGACAATATCTTTGCAGTTTTGGAAATGTCAGTTTTCTTTCCAAAGCTGTCAATTGTATGCATAGTCGAGCATCTTTTTGTGACAAAATATCTTGTTTAAAACGTGAACGTTTTTCATCCAAAAATTAAAAGAGCGCCCCCTATATTGAAGAAGTTAAGTTTAGGCATTCATTCTGACTAGTTAACCCTTACCTTAGGTTTGGGATAGGGTTAAAACAAAACAAATAAAAACTAGTGCCTAGCACTGGGATTGAACCTGCAATCCTCAGAGCTGGATTACTCCCATCCACAGCACCCTTGCAAGCTGCAAGCCTACTTGATAGTAATAGCGCTCACTGTTGCCCCTAGTGGCCTGTATTGAAGGCACCTCTCGACATCCTGGGAACTTGGTTCTGGTGTGACCTGGCTACACACAGACACACACACACACACACACATTGTGTGGTGCCAGAAAAACAACCTCTCCCACAACGTGAGCAAGACAAAGGAGAAGATCGTGAACTACAGGAAAAGGAGGGCCGTGCATGGCCACATTCACATCGACGGGGCTGTAGTGGAGCGGGACGAGAGTTTCAAGTTCCTTGGTGTCCTCAAACTATCATGGTCTAAACACACCAAGAAAGTTGTGAAGAGGGCACGACAATGCCTTTTCCCCCTCTCTGGACCCATTTGGCATGGGTCCCTAGATCCTCAAAAAGTTCTACAGCTGCAACATCAAGAGCGTCCTGACCGGTTGCATCACCGCCTGGAATGGCAACTGCTCGACATTTGACCGTAAGGCACTACAGAGGGTAGTGCGTACAGCCCAGTATATCACTGGGGCCAAGCTTCCTGCCATCCAGGACCTATCTGTGTCAGACGAAGGCCCAAAGAATTGCCAAATACTCCAGTCACCCAGTCCTAGACTGTTCTCTCTGCTACCACACTTTCTGTTTTAAGCTTTCTCATGAAGTGCCACTGAGGGACTATGGCTTGTGGATTATTGTAGTGAGCAGAAGTCAGATGGGTCTGCAGCTGTTGCTGTCTAAACCCCTGGTCCTGGAGAGCTACAGGCTTTAGTTCCAGCCGGGTCCAATATCTGTGCATTAGAGATGTCGACGATGAGTATGACGTGTCACTTCTCTAACGCTCAGGAAGCTCTGATTCAAACTCCCACTAGACAGCTCTGCAAGTGTTATAATGTCAAAATACGTTCGTTACTCACCATATATTGGGTTTTGCTGAGCAACTACAGTATTTACTTCCTTTACTGACAATATATACTTCCACATAAATATGTACAAGCAACTGAAAAAATGCCTCTCCGGCTATTGTAGACTTCCAATCTGTGTATGGCAGTAACGAGTGATTTACATTGGAGTTGTCAAATAGCCATTTTTTCGGTCGCTTGTAAATTATTATTTAGACATTTTTTTGGAAGTACATACCGGGAGGGTCACTAGAGACTATACTGGATTAACATAAAGAAGCGTTAGAAGGTTTACATCATACTGGAGGTGGAGAGTACCAATAAGTACCAGGAAGTACTCATGGTCTATTGCCCCATATTTAGTATTTTATTAGGATCCCCAATTAGCCACTACCAAGGCAGTGGCTACTCTTCCTGGGGTCAAAACAGGAAACAAAACAAATAAAATACATTAATATAGATAATACAATACATATTGCAGTACAAAATACAGTAGAAAATATATAAAGATGGTTGTGTCTTCACAGTCCCTGTTGTGCCATAAGGTGTTCTTTTATCATCTGGTTCTATTGCTAGCTTGATTTACCTGGGGTGGAAGAGACCTCCATGTAGTCTTGGCTCTATTTAATACTGTGTGTTTCCCAGCCTCTGTTCTGGACCTGGGGCCTGTGAAGAGACCTCTGGCTGCATGTCTTGTGTGGTACCGATGAGTGTCTGAACTGTGTGCCAACTGCTTGAACAGACAGTTCAGTACCTTTAACCCATCAGCACCTCGCACAAAGACCAATAGTGATGCAGTCAATCTCACCTCAACTGTGAGCCAGGAGAGATTGACATGCGTGTCATTGACATTCCCCCTCCGTGTACATCTAAGTGCAATACGTGCTGCTCTGTTCTGGACCAACTGCATCTTTCCTATGTCCTTTTTTTGCTGCACATGACCACACAACTGGGCAGTAGTCCAGGTGCGTCAAAACTAGGACCTGTAGGAACTGCCTGGTCGATATAGTAAAAAGGTAGTGCACTATATGGGGAATAAGGCTCAAGTGGAAAGCACTATACTGCATGTGGAATGGCGTGTCATTTGGGACTGCATTTCAGTCTAAGCCAAAGCCTCTGTATGTGTCAGGTCATAACTAATGTCATTCTGTTTCTTTACTGTTGTTCAGAACTCACAGTGATGTTCTCAGTTAATTATCAACCTAAGCCAATTGATATTAGATTCTATTCTGGGAGCTGTAACTTTATGAGCTGATATGAATAATAAACCATTTAGGACTCCTGATGGTTGTCATCAGACTGTAGTGTGTGTCTGCGTGTCTCTCTGTGTGTGTGTGTATTTGCACTTGTTTTCCTACATTATCAGGACCCCAATGTCCTAACATTTCACCTTAATGTCATGAAAAGGTCTGTAATCAATAACCTTTTTGAAAAGTTTGGACTTTTTTCAGGTCCTGAATTTGTTAAAATGCTATTTTAAACTTAAGAGTTAGGTTTAGGATTTGGGGGTTAGGGTTGGGTTTAGGGTTAGAGTTTTTTGGGGTTAGATTAAGGTTTATGGTTAGGGGTTAGGTCAAATATATTTGTTTTTATTGTAAAAAGAAAGAAGGTACACTCCAAAAAGTCCTGAGATTTTCTGAAAACACAGCTGTGTGTGTGTGTGTGTGTGTGTATATGAGATTGTCTTGAGACTCGTCCTTGTAGAAAACAGTGAGAGGAGAACAAGATCTCTCTCTTGAAACGCAAAGCGGTTGCATCTCATTTTGTCATATAGATGAGTACACTGTGAATGAAGCAACATGTGATGGGAGCTAAGGCTTTAATTCAGGGAGGGAATGCTCTACTGGCAATCTTGAACTGTACTGTTAGGCTGCCCACTTCCCGGCAACAAGGTGCATGATGTGTGATGAATGTATTGTTGAAGAAAAAGTTGAGTCGAGTTGAGCAGAGGCAATTTTAGGATATCCACCCATGGGGAACATTTGTTAGCAGGGCCCGGAGAAGAATTGGCCTTTAAAAATGCATTTGTACTTAATTTAAAAAACAGTGCCGCTGTTCACTAAAAATTGTGAGTTGTTGAGAAATATTTTTTTCTATTGGCTTTACAGACAGATTAGTCATCTCTGTTCAACAGTAGGCATTTTCTCTCCAAACTGTCTGTTTTTCCTGCGATTGTATATTGAAATTTAAAAAAGACAAAGAGCCACAACCAACCATTGAAATAAAATCCATAGATGGCAGTTCCCATTCAAGTCAGGACTGGTAGCCATATCTAGTGTACCCATGACTTTAATAGTCAAATTGAAAGGGTAAGAGGTTCCAAAACCCTTTTATACACTGAACAAAAATATAAACACAACATGTAAAGTGTTGATCCAATGTTTCATGAGCTGAAATAAAAGATACCAGAAATTATCCATACACACAAAAAGCTTATTTCTCACAAATGTTGTGCATAAATTTGTTTACATCCCTGTTAGTGAGCATTTCTTCTTTGACAATATAATCCATCCACCTGACAGGTGTGGCATGAGAAGCTGATTACATTTAGCATGTAAATCCTGGTGGGGAACCCCCCCCCCCCCCCCCCCCCCCGACAATATTTTTTTAATGCATGTCAGCAAAGCAACTACACATTAATTAATTGTACTATATTGGTGACAAATGGTGCCCACAAACTGTTAGGGCCTACATAAAGCTGTCGCAACAGCAGAGGTTTCTTTTCAGCACCATGGAGTGAATCCTTACCACCGCTACACCTGGTTATCAGCGGAGCCTTGTCTGGCAGCGAAACAGTTCATTCAGCCTCATTTTACTGCCTTTAAAAAAAACATAGCTGATATGGTTGACTTCCTTAAATAAATGTGGTTTCTACTGACAATTGAGATGTACAAACTATGGCATAAGGGAACGATGAGCGGATAAGAGTCAATGCGTAATTTCAATGGAGACATTAATGTGCGACCTAAGACGGACGTAGTCAATATAACTATTTCTTCAGCACTTTTGAAATGTACAGCGACAGAATTCAGAACATGGGCCGTTCTTACAGTATTCTCCCTGTACACCAAGTCAGAATAAATAAAGGGGGGATATATTAGCCACTGATTCCTTCCAAACCACTCGTTATTGAATTTTGCGATTTCCAACTTGTTGTGTAATGTTTATTTCCAGTGGCCGATGAGCACCTATAACATCTCTTCAAATGACAAGGATTGAAAATGATTTGCCGACTTGATTCACGACGACTGCTTGTCTAGCTTGCTAGCTAACATTTTGAAAGTATGATCTTGACATGATCAGTCCAATCAAAGCTATGGTAGATATGTGATTTGACGTCATTTTATGTGGCAAATTACCTTGGATAGGCACTTCTAACGTAAACCTATGGCAGCACCCAAGGGGCTTGAATTTTTGAGCTCTCTCCATGGATTTTGGGGTGGTGTATTGTCCCCATGACTGACAGAACACTGAGCCAATCACGGCGCAACTAAAGAACATTACCAACCCCTACACTCTGTATTTTCCGTGGCCTGCCCCACCACCACAGAAAGCACTGAGCTAGGCTGAATCTCTTTTATTTTGGAGCTGCCTTACTCAAGAAAGCAAAAAAACGACCATGTTTTTATGTGGCTTTATTACCTTTTAAACTTTTTTTAAATGTTTTTTTTTACATTGTTTGGACACTGATTTGTGACACAAATGAATGCCGAAATAACATGCAAAACAGGCAACAAAACAAGTACATACAGTTCCAGTCAAAAGTTGACACACCTGCTTTTTTTTTCTTTTTACTATTTTCTACATTGTAGAATAATAGTAAAGACATCAAAAAGATGAAATAACACATATGGAGTCATGTAGTAACCAAAACAGTGTTAAGCAAATCAACATGTATTTTTGATTTGAGATTCTTCGAAGTAGCCTCCCTTTGCCTTGATGACGGCTTTGCACACTTGGCATTCTCTCAAACATCTTCACCTGGAACACTTTTCCTACAGTCTCAAAGGAGTTCCCACATAAGTGGGGCAAAAAAGTATTTAGTCAGCCACCAATTGTGCAAGTTCTCCCACTTAAAAAGATGAGAGAGGCCTGTAATTTTCATCACATGTACACTTCAACTATGACAAACTGTTGGCAGTCCTTTTATAATCTATAGAAAGATCACCCGTTTCTGTCAACTGTTTCTTTTCGTGCAGTCTCTCTGTGTCTCACAGACCTGTAACTTCTTCTTTAAGAGGCTCATCTGTCCTCCACTCGTTACCTGTATTAATGGCACCTGTTTGAACTTGTTATCAGTATAAAAGACACCTGTCCACAACCTCAAACAGTCACACTCCAAACTCCACTATGGCCAAGACCAAAGAGCTGTCAAAGGACACCAGAAACAAAATTGTAGACCTACACCAGGCTGGGAAGACTGAATCTGCAATAGGTAAGCAGCTTGGTTTGAAGAAATCAACTGTGGGAGCAATTATTAGGAAATGGAAGACATACAAGACCACTGATAATCTCCCTCGATCTGGGGCTCCACGCAATATCTCACCCCGTGGGGTCAAAATGATCACAAGAACAGTGAGCAAAAATCCCAGAACCACACGGGGGGACCTAGTGAATGACCTGCAGAGAGCTGGGACCAAAGTAACAAAGCCTACCATCAGTAACACACTACGCCGCCAGGGACTCAAATCCTGCAGTGCCAGACGTACTGGCTTACGCAGGGGGACACATGTCCAGGCCTTCTGAAGTTTGCTAGAGAGCATTTGGATGATCCAGAAGAAGATTGGGAGAATGTCATATGGTCAGATGAAACCAAAATATAACTTTTTGGTAAAGTCAACTCATCGTGTTTTGGAGGACAAAGACTGCTGTGTTGCATCCAAAGAACACCATACCTACTGTGAAGCATGGGGGTGGAAACATCATGCTTTGGGGCTGTTTTTCTGCAAAGGGACCAGGACGACTGATCAGTGTAAAGGAAATGAATGGGGCCATGTATCGTGAGATTTTGAGTGAAAACCTCCTTCCATCAGCAAGGGCATTCAAGATCTTTGGAGGGAGTTGAAAGTCTGTGTTGCCCAGCAACAGCCCCAAAAACATCATTGCTCTAGAGGAGATCTGCATGGAGGAATGGGCCAAAATACCAGCAACAGTGTGTGAAAACCTTGTGAAGACTTACAGAAAACGTTTGACCTCTGTCATTGCCAACAAAGGGTATATAATAAAGTATTGAGAAACTTTTGTTATTGACAAAATACTTATTTTCCACCATAATTTACAAATAAATTCATTAAAAATCCTACAATGTGATTTTCTGGATTTTCTTTTCTCATTTTGTCTGTCATAGTTGAAGTGTACCTATGATAAATTACAGGCCTCCCTCATCTTTTTAAGTGGGAGAACTTGCACAATTGGTGGCTGACTAAATACTTTTTTGCCCCACTGTATGTTAAGCACTTGTTGGCTGTTTTTACTTCACTCTGCGGTCCGACTCATCCCAAACCATCTCAATTGGGATGAGGTCGTGTGAGTGTGGAGGCCAGGTCATCTGATGCAGCACTCCATCACTCTCCTTCTTGGTCAAATAGCCCTTACACAGTCTGGAGGTATGTTGGGTCATTGTCCTGTTGAAAAGCAAACCAGATGGGATGGCGTATCGCTCAGAATGCTGTGGTGGCCATGCTGGTTAAGTGTGTCTTGAATTCTAAATAAATCACTGACAGTGTCACCAGTAAAGCACCCCCACACCATGACACCTCCTCCTCCATGCTTCACGGTGGGAAATACACATGCGGAGATCCATTCACCTACTCTGCATCTCACAAAGACACGGCGGTTGGAACCAAAAAAAAAGAAAGATTTCCACCGGAAATTTCCTTTGCTCGTGTTTCTTGGCCCAAGCATGTCTCTTCTTCGTGTTGGTGTCCTTTAGTTGTGGTTTCTTTACAGCAATTCGACCATGAAGGCCTGATTCACAGTCTCCAACAGTTGATGTTGAGGTGTGTCTGTTACTTGAAGCATTTATTTGGGCTGCAATTTCTGAGGTTGGTAACTCCAATGAACTTAAACTCTGCAGCAGAGGTAATTCTGGGTCTTCCTTTCCTGTGGCGTTCCTCATGAGAGCCAGTTTCATCATAGCGCTTGATGGTTTTTGCGACTGCACTTGAAAAAACTTTCAAAGTTCTTGAAATTTTCTTTGTCTTAAAGTAATGATGAACTGTCGTTTCTCTTTTCTTATTTGAGCTGTTCTTGTCGTCATATGGATTATTTTTTATTTTTTTACCAAATAGGGCTTCTTTTGTATAACCACCCCTACCTTGTCACAACACAAATTTGCTCAAACGCATTAAGGAAAGAAATTCCACAAATTATATTTTAACAAGGCACACCTGTTAATTGAAAGGAATTCCAGGTGACTACCTCATGAAGCTGGTTGAGGGAATGCCAAGAGTGTTTAAAGCTGTCATCAAGGCAAAGGGTGGCTAATTTGAAGAACACTTTTTTGTTTACTACATGATTCCATGTGTTATTTCATAGTTTTGATGTCTTCACTATTATTCTACAATGTAGGAAATAGTAAAAATAAATAAAATCCCTGAAATGGTCATTACACAGATGCACCTTGTGCTGGGGACAATAAAAGGCCATTCTAAAATGTGCAGATGTCTCAAGTTTTGAGGGAGCGTGCAATTGGCATGCTGACTGCAGGAATGTCCACCAGAGGTGTTGCCAAAGAATTGAATGTACATTTTTCTACCATAAGCCGCTTCCAACGTCGTTTTAGAGAATTTGGCAGTACATCCAACCGGCTTCTTAACGCTACAGCATGCAATGGCATTCTAGATGATTCTGTGCTTCCAACCTTGTGGCAACAGTTTGGGGAAGGCCCTTTCCTGTTTCAGAATGACAATGCCACCGAGCACAAAGCGAGGTCCATAGAGAAATGGTTTGTCAAGATCAGTGTGGAAGAACTTGACTGGCCTGCACAGAGCCCTGACTTCAACCCCATCGAACACCTTTGATTTGAAATGGAACGCCGACTGCGAGCCAGGCCTAATCGGCCAACATCAGTGCCCGACCTCACTACGTCTCAGGTGGCTGAATGGAATTAAGTCCCCGCAGCAATGTTCCAACATCTAGTGGAAAGTCTTCCCAGAAGAGTGGAGGCTGTTATAGCAACAAAGGGGGGACAAACTCCATATTAATGCATATGATTTTGGAATGAGATGTTCAACAAGCAGGTGTCCACATACGTCTGTCTGGTCATGTAGTGTATGTCTGACTATGTACCATTAGAAAAACAAATTTAAAAAGAGAAACAAAACAAACCATTGGTGACAGAATATAACCTATAACATCTGTGCCTTGTTCCAGAGTTCACGACCTCGGTCACTCAAGATGAACTCAGCCTAAAACCGTGGGTGTTGAAGATGTCCATCGTCGCTTTGGAGGTGGCCTCGCCAGTCTCATCCTTGATAGGTATCATACAAAACGAGAAAACATTTTTGGTTCCAAGCACCCTTAATGGGTTACAGAAAGGAATTTAGAGTTAAGCACATTCTCTTTCTTTACTGGCCTTAATGTGTATTGCTTCCACCCACTTGGTAAAGTGGTCGGTCGTCGTCAGACACCAGCTGTTGCCACTCCTGGATTCCATGAAGTGTCCGATGAGGTCCACGCCCTAATATTTAAAGTATTAGATAGAAGATTACATCATTCTTACCCATATCTGTGTCGTACAGTATACAGATGTTCATATTTGTAAGGATACTGACACACACCCATTCTATAGTATTGACATCTCCTGTGGTCAAATAAAGCAACCATTACAAAACAACTTAATTGTGCCACTTACCGATCATGTGCCATGGTGAAACAACTGATGGGCTTCAACTCCAGCGCCACAGTCTTCACCCTCTCAAACTTCTGGTAGGCTAGACGGGGTACTGACCTTTTAAGCACAAAGTGACAAATTTAAACATTGTGTGTTCTTTGATTATGACAGTCATTGAAATCATAATAATTTCAGATATAGTAGAATGTGATTGTTACTTCACTTGCCCAGCTGTCCACATCCTTGACAATCCCACAACAGAAGAAGCGTAGGTTTATTTTGGCAATCATGCGCTTCACTCCAAAATGGCAAGCATGCATTTCGGTCAGCACAGCCTCCTTCTAGTCCTTAGTGAAAATCAGCCTCCTGTGTGGCTGGCCATCCTTCCCCCGTACATGTGATTGCCTAACAAATTGGAAGAGAAGAGTTGTTGAAATACTCAAGTCTAAGTACATTTGCACTGCTGTCTTTCACACTCTGTTTCTCTCTCCTTCTTTCTCTGTCTTCCACTCTCTTCCCACCTCGCTCTCTCTCTCCCACTTTCATCCTTTCTCACCCCCCCACCTCTCTCTGTTTGTGTAGTCTAGCTAAGAGACCTAGTTAAGGGCAGTTGGAATTACCATAATTGCTTCCACCTATCCATTTGTTTGATCAGGTTTAACTTATAACTCGATACCACAATATGACAGACATATAACTAACTGCATGTATAGCTAGCAACATGTAGATGACCAACTAGCTAGATGGAAAATGGTTGTTGAAAAATGGTTGTACGTAGCTAAATCCTTCCGGTTATCTAATAGAAGTCAACTTCTTAACGTTACCCTGAATTGTGAATTTCTGTTGTCAAGATCAGGGGTGTCTTCATAGTACTTCGCCTGGTTGGAAAGATAAAATAAAATAATTGAGGTGCAAGTTACATACAAACAGAAAGCTACAATAACAGTTAGTTAGCTAGCTAACATTAGCTAAATAAAACTGTCTGGCTAGCTAGCTGACTAGGCAGGCTGAGCTAAATAAGTACATTAGCTAGCAACGTCAATCTGAAAACAGCTAAAATTATTTCTTCCTATTTAACAATATTTTCTTATATAAAGACATTTATATGGTAAAGAAAGAGTGTTCTCTTTCCAGTCTTCTCGGTCCTCCGAAGCAGTAGGTAGCAGGTAACAGTTAGTCGCTGTCAAAAACACTGTCCTTCGGGAGCAATTCTGAGCTAATAATTTTGCACAGACTGAGCGAGCGCTGATGAGGTGAAATAGAACTAGAACTGCCCGCGTCCTCTGTCCTCCATGACCGCTAGGTAAAATGGAGCCAAGCAACCAGCAGAGCAACGGATGCTTTGGTTTATTACGTGGACCGGTCAGAATTTTGCAAGTTCTAGCAACAGCCCTAGCAACAGAAGCTAGAACTCATTGAATCCCATTGTGAGGCATGGGGAGACACCTTTTGGCAGGTGGACACTATTTGGAATGACAGGCCCCCCACAAGGCCTGGGCCCAGGGGCTTCAGCCCCGGTAAACCCCTGCATTAATCCAGCCCTGAGGCAGCCTGCTGTGAGATACTCAAGTCATTAGGGATGTAGTGGGAAAGAAAAGGTGGGGGAGGGGAGAGGGGTTAGGAGATAAATGGGGTTAGGAGAGGAAATAAATGGGGTTAGGAGAGAAGAAGGGGTTAGGAAGAGGATCATAGCCCCATCCCTACCTTCAGGCTATGCTCAAACCCTACACCCCAATCCGAGCACTTCATCTACCACCTCTGGTCTCTTGGCCCTCCCACCCCAGATTCTGCTCACGCCAGTCCAAGCTCTTCTCTGTTCTGGCACCCCAATGGTGGAACCAGCTTCCCCCTGAAGCTAGGACAACAGAGTCCCTGCCCATCTTCCGAAAACATCTGAAATCCTACCACTTCAAATAGTATCTTAAATAATCCCATCCACCAGCAAATTGATCTGACCCATTCGGATCCTCACAGTACAGTCATGACACAGAATATTGAATGAGTCCATATCCAGCTGTAGGAAATGACCATCTGTGATATTCGGAGTGATCCCAATATCATATATGTTTAAAGGACATATCTGGTTTGAGATTTTTTCAGGATATGGTGCATATCCACAAAACTAAAAATATGCTTTGGAAATGGTCTGTATTCTTTAGAATATAAAAAACATGTCATGTAAAGATATCCCCTGTAATGGACCGTTTTCGCCCAGTGACTAAAATGTATGAGAAGAGGGGTTAGGAGAGGAGAGAATAGGGGTTATGAGAGGAGATGGAAGGAGAAAAGAGGGGAGGTGAGTCAGTTTCTACCGTTTGAGAGAGAATACTCCTGGCTACATTTTCGGCTGGGGTTAAGGCGGCGCTAGTGTCAAACGCATGTTAGTTTGTAATTTTGTAATGTAAAAACTGGTGCACTGGCATTTTCCAGCCCTAATATTTTCCAGCCCTAACGCCAGGTTCAGTAATTTACCTGTCTCATATCAGCTCGCTTGTGCTCAGATAGGTGTGGTGGAAATATTTGAGGTGTGTCCTTAAAAGCATGTTCAAAAGTACTAATTTCAGGCAGCGCTGATCTAATATATTAGACCAACCAAAAGCTGGTTTTAGCGGTAACAGTTGGTTATGGCATGAATTTTGACTGCAGAAACGCAGACTATTCGGCTGTGAAGCACACTGCCCATATGCGCATGAAACAAGAGTAGCCCAATGTGCTTTTGGTGCCTGTATACTTCGTATTTAGAAACCTACATAAAAATAAAAATAATGTTTTATTTGATTAAAATCCAAGCATAGCCTCCCCTTGTCACAATGAATCCTTTTTTTCTGCAATCTCATAGTAATCAAGACTGTCGATAATGGGTTTGGCTCCGAAGACCGCTTAAGTTTGAAAGGAGCGGTAGGCCCACAATATTTTAGCCATGCAGTTCCCGTTTTGGACGTGCGTAAAAAAAAACTCCATGATGTAGTACCTTGGTGAATACCGGTGAACCTCGTATTTAGAAGTTATCTGTAACACGGAACCCAAACAGGCTGATAGAGCACGTGCACAAATTTATTTTGCCCCCCCCCCCCCCCGACACCAAACACGATCACGACACGCAGGTCAAAATATCAAAACAAACTCTGAACCAATGACATTCATTTGGGGACAGGTCGAAAAGCATTAAACATGTATGGCAATTTAGCTAGCTAGCTTGCACTTGCTAACTAATTTGTCCTATTTAGCTAGCTTTCTGTTGCATGCTAATTTGTCCTGGGATATAAACATTAAGTTGTTATTTTACCTAAAATGCACATGGACCTCTACTCCGACAATTAATCCACACATAAAATGGCCAACCGAATCGTTTCTAGTCATCTCTCCTCCTTCCAGGTTTTTTCATCTTTGAACTTACATGGTGATCCATCTAAACTTTCATTGTGTTACCACCACAACCGGCAACAAAGTTTGTATTTCAATCACCCACGTGGGTATAACCAATGGGTATAACCTATTTCTATAAACCAATGAGGAGATGGGAGAGGCAGGACTTGCAGCGTGATCTGCGTCAGAAATAGGAATGACTTCTATTTTAGCCCTTGGAAACTCAGATTCTCGTTGGCACGCACAAGCAGTGTGGGTGCAATAATTGAATAACATGGATTTCTAAAATTATTTTGCGACGCTCGCGCACGCCACGTTTCCGGTCTGGTCAGTATGTTATTAGGCCTATTATAACAAAGGCTGGTTCAACAGTAATGTGTGTATTTTTTATCATTACATTTTACATTTATTTTTAAAAAAACTGCTTGTTTTTCGTCTAATGTTATTACAACCAAACCTATTAGGATTCACCTTCCTGGTTTTATGGTGACAACATCCGTGGCACACTTGCAATGCAACTTCTGGAGGTGTGTGAATGCGATCTGATCTGTAAAATGGTTGCAATTATGTTCATAAAACACAGGCTTATTTGGGAGCGGTATAACGGTGAGTGGACATTCTCCCTTTCTCTTTATATTGGATCTTTGTCCAGCTACTGTGAACATTTTGGATATGCATAAAAAAGGTAATATTGTATGCCCACGGGGAGAAATGATGATGCCTGTAAGTGTGTCATAGCCTATTTAAAACAAGTGGTGTTGTTTAGAATTTGATTGGGAATTATTTGTTATTTTTTTATGCCTTATCAATAATTAATTGAATCTTGCTTATTGACAATGTTTCGCATGTCCATGCTCAACCATAATGCAATTTACAGTAGGCCCCTATATCAGTGTGAATGTAATTTACAGTAGGCCCCTATATCAGTGTGAATGTAATTTACAGTAGGCCCCTATATCAGTGTGAATGTAATTTACAGTAGGCCCCTATATCAGTGTGAATGTAATGTACAGTAGGCCCCTATATCAGTGTGAATGTAATGTACAGTAGGCCCCTATATCAGTGTGAATGTAATGTACAGTAGGCCCCTATATTAGTGTGAATGTAATGTACAGTAGGCCCCTATATCAGTGTGAATGTAATGTACAGTAGGCCCCTATATCAGTGTGAATGTAATGTACAGTAGGCCCCTATATCAGTGTGAATGTAATTTACAGTAGGCCCCTATATCAGTGTGAATGTAATTTACAGTAGGCCCCTATATCAGTGTGAATGTAATTTACAGTAGTCTCTATATCAGTGTGAATGCTATTGAGGCCATGCAATGACTTAGAACAATGTGGACTGTAAATGGGTTCAAGTGAACATATTTAGCATAGATAGGTCTACATTTTTGTTATTTTGTTTCTGTAAGCAATTTAACTAACTATAACGCACTAACGTTGGATTTGGAGTTGATTCCAAGACAATACATAAAATACCATACATTCACAACACATATTTCGCCATGGAGCACTTTCTCAAATATTTCTGACACACTCCTGAACCTACACTGCCGATTTTGCAGGTTTTCCCACTTACAAAGCATGTAGAGGTCTGTAATTGTTATCATAGGTACACTTAAACTGTGAGAGACATAAATCTAAAACAAAAATCCAGAAAATCACATTGTATGATTTTTAAGTAATTAATTTGCATTTTATTGCATGACATAAGTATTTGATCACCTACCAACCAGTTAGAATTCCAGCTCTCACGGACCTGTTAGTTTTTCTTTAAGAAGCCCTCCTGTTCTCCACTCATTACCTGTATTAACTGCACCTGCACAAGGCTGGGATGGGCTACAGGACAATAGGCAAGCAGCTTGGTGAGAAGGCAACAACTGTTGGCGCAATTATTAGAAAATGGAAGAAGTTCAAGATGACGGTCAATCACCCTTGGTCTGGGGCTCCATGCAAGATCTCACCTCGTGGGGCATCAATGATCATGAGGAAGGTGAGGGATCAGCCCAGAACTACACGGCAGGACCTGGTCAATGACCTGGAGAGAGCTGGGACCACAGTCTCAAAGAAAACCATTAGTAACACACTACGCCGTCATGGATTCAAATCCTGCAGCGCACGCAAGGTCCCCCTGCTCAAGCCAGCGCATGACCAGGCCCGTCTGAAGTTTGCCATTGACCATCTGGATGATCCAGAGGAGGAATGAGAGAAGGTCATGTGGTCTGATGAGACAAAAATTGAGCTTTTTGGTCTAAACTCTGTGTTTGGAGGAAGAAGAAGGATGAGTACAACCCCAAGAACACCATCCCAACCGTGAAGCATGGAGGTGGAAACATCATTCTTTGGGGATGCTTTTCTGCAAAGGGGACAGGACGACTGCACCGTATTGAGGGGAGGATGGATGGGGCCATGTATCACGAGATCTTGGCCAACAACCTCCTTCCCTCAGTAAGAGCATTGAAGATGGGTCGTGGCTGGGTCTTCCAGCATGACAACGACCCGAAACACACAGCCAGGGCAACTAAGGAGTGGCTCCGTAAGAAGCATCTCAAGGTCCTGGAGTGGCCTAACCAGTCTCCAGACCTGAACCCAATAGATAATCTTTGGAGGGAGCTGAAAGTCCGTATTGCCCAGCGACAGCCCCGAAACCTGAAGGATCTGGAGAAGGTCTGTATGGAGGAGTGGGCCAAAATCCCTGCTGCAGTGTGTGCAAACCTGGTCAAGAACTACAGGAAACGTATGATCTCTGTAATTGCAAACAAATGTTTCCGTACCAAATATTAAGTTCTGCTTTTCTGATGTATCAAATACTTATGTCATGCAAGGAAATGCAAATGAATTACTTAAAAATCATAATGTGATTTTCTGGATTTTTGTTTTAGATTCCGTCTCTCACAGTTGAAGTGTACCTATGATAAAATGACAGACCTCTACATGCTTTGTAAGTAGGAAAACCTGCAAAATCGGCAGTGATCAAATACTTGTTCTCCCCACTGTATAGTGCTACCTATAACGCTCGTCCTCTTCCTCTGACGAGGAGTAGCAAGGATCGGACCAAAGCGCAGCGGGGTACATGTTCATGACGATGTTTATTCAACTCAGAACACTAAAACAAAAATAACGAGAATGATATGAAACAGTCCTGTCTGGTGACATACACAGAGACGGAAAATAATCACCCACGAAACACAATAGAAAACAGGCTCCCTAAATATGGTTCTCAATCAGGGACAACGATTGACAGCTGCCTCTGATTGAGAACCATACCAGGCCAAACACAGAAATAGCTAATCATAGAAAAACTAGCATAGACAACCCACCCAACTCACGCCCTGACCATACTAAAACAAAGACATAACAAAAGAACTAAGGTCAGAACGTGACACTACCGCCTGCGCTTAGAATTACCTACTCAGATAGGTTTGTTTAAATAGAGCCCTCCATGTCCTATTCCACTAGAACACCTATGGAGACACAAACGCTAATGTGTGTGTCTGTGTGACAGAGTTCGTTGTTTTATCCAAGCAGGGAGTTCTGGGGGATGTTGGATGGAGGATATTTGCTTGATTATTATCTTCCGCTGGATAAATTGTTTCCACCGAGTGACTCAAGACTCTTGTCTTGCACACACATTAAGAAAGACGCTTGGCGAGACTGAGACGTGTTCTTCAGACAGATAAATCCGATTGAAATCACTGGTCCTGTAGCATTTTGTTTTCTACCTTCTATAATAAACCAGCCGTATGCTGCTCATCAACCCCTACCTGCTGCTTTAATGACTGAACAATATCGTCAGACAGAAATAGAATGGGGAGAGAGAGAGAGAGAAGGGTTAGGAAGAGAGAGCGGAGAGGGAGAGAGAGAAGCAGGAGGGAGTTAAAGAGAGACAGGAAAAAAAAGGAATTGGCGGTAAAAGAGAGGGGAGACAGTGGACGACAGGAGGGAGGGAGTGAGGGAAGAGGCGGGGGAGTGTTAATTCTTGATGAAAGCGACTGGTCATTTGCGAGCAAAATATTCACAGCACAGTAAAAGACCCAGTAGAGTAGCTAGCAAAACAGAAGAGAGATATTAACGTTGTTTTTCCTGATTAGTGTTAGCGATAAGTGTCTGAGTTAATGAGGCGGTGTCATAAACATGATGTATTGTCTTTTCAAAGTAGGTTTAATTAAACAGCTTTCTCTAACCAGGACACCGCTGGCCTGAGGGAGAGCGTAAAGCATGAACCAGATAAAGTAGAGGGGAGAAACGCTCACTGTGTTTGCGTACGTACAGCGCGTGTGTGCACGTGCATATTTGTGAGTGTTCATACTTGCGCGCGCGTGTGTTTTATATGCACGTGTGTTTGTGTGCATCCGAGCATGCATGCGTGTGTTTATTAAATGTGTCTGGGAGCGCATTGGTATTTTTAGAGAGGCCAGGGATTTCAGATCAGGGAACATTCTACTAGAGTTTATCTCTGTTCTACAGCCTACTCTATGTTTATGTTGTCGAGCCATAGCTATACTGTTGTATGTATCTACTACAACTTTCTAGACTAATCGAAGGAGACACACGGGCGTGCATGTGTGCACGCATGCACACACACATACAGACACACACACATACACTTATTTTAGGGTCATATTAAACCATTTGTCTCTAGTGTTTAATCTCATCAGAGGAGCCAGTAACTAACACCATTAACCTGAGGGCAGTGTGTGTGTGTCTGTGTTCGTTTTTGCATCTGTGTGTGTTCCCAGTCTAGCTATAGTTGCCCACATCTCTCCTCTCCTGTGAGTGTGTGCTTGTTTCCTGTCCTAATGGGTAGTGTATGTATGATTGCATGACTACATGCCTCATCTGAGCTGCATTCTCTCTTTCACTCAAATGAGCCAGAAATTACTGTTGTTGTTCAGCATTTAGCTTTGTGTTTGCTTGCGCATGCGTGTGTGTGTGTGTGTGTGTGGTGTGTGTGTGTGTGTGTGTGTGTGTGCAACCTGCTGGGAAAAAAAGAAAGAAACAAAAGACATGAAAGATGTTCTGAGGAAAGAGAGATGATAAGATGGTTACAGTGGGGAGAGGGAGACAGACAAAGGAGACAAAGAAATAAAGATGAGAGAATGAGAGGGGAAAAGAGAGACAGTGAGAGAGAATCTGTAGTAATTGTCAGTCACACAGCGTTAAACAGAGACCTGCTTTCTTGAGGGAAGATAGACCGACATAATTATAGTCTCCCCTCTACTTTCTCCTCTTTTAATATCTATCCCTGAGCTCTTCAACACTGGCTAGAGACTTAATACATTTTATGCATATTAAGTGGACATTTTTATATATAGTGGACAATGAAAGCCTTTCCTCCCTCTTATTTTCTTCTTCACTTCTTATTAGTTATCCCCCTCTTCTCTCTTTTTCTGTTCAACTTTTTTCAACTCCTTTTTTCGAATCTCAACCCTTCTCATATCTTCCCTGTCTTCATCTAAACTCTCTTTTCCTTTTTCTCATTTCCTTTTTCATCATCCTCTTGTCCTCTCCTCTCTTCTAGTCTCTTCTCATCTCCTGTTCTCTTTTCAAATGTTCTCTCATCTTCTCTACATTCTCCTTTTTATGGTCTTTTCGAATGCTATATTCTCTTTTCCTCCATCCCCATGCCTTTAGTTTTTATTTGTAGATTATTCTCTACTCTTACACAGTAAATAGACTGAGATTATCTTCTATTGTCTTCCCTGTTTTACATATAGAGACTTTGAGCTGATCCTGAGCCAAACCAGTCACAGTGTCTCCAGCAGACCGAGGGAGTGGGCTCAGCCAATCAAAGTGATTAGCAGACTCGGACAGCCAATCACGGCGACTCTAGCAACATGACGACCAACCAGCTGTGGCCAACTGAGAAGGGTATAGAAAGACTATAACTGCCTGTCTACCCCATCACCCTGTACCCCTCTACACCGCCTTGAACTCTCTCGAGCCCCCCATCAACTCCCAGTCACTACCCCCTCAGAGGGAGTTTAGTAAGCACCCTCTAACAGCCTCCAAAGCCCTTCTTCCACCATGACCAATAACAGCAGCTCCCCTGGCATCTGGGAGACCACTGATTGGTCCGAGTCAGGCCAGTGCCCGCCCTCGGTGTGCGGGGCCACATTCCTTATTGTGGCCTACAGCACGGTGATCGCGGTGGGGTTACTAGGCAACGTGGGCCTGGTGTTCATCATTGGGCGGCAGAAGGAGCTGCGTAACGTCACCAACATTCTGATCGCCAACCTGTCCTGCTCGGACATCCTGATGTGTGTGGTGTGTCTGCCAGTCACCGTCATCTACACTCTGATGGACCGCTGGGTATTGGGGGAGGCACTCTGCAAGGTGAGAACACAGTTCCTGCGTCTGTATGTTTGTTGGATAACCGTTCCGTGTTTGTTTGTCTGTAATCGGTCTTTTTTTCCCCCTCTCCCGATCCCTCTCTTCTCCCTCATATCTCCTCTCTTCCCTCTCAGGTCACTCCGTTTGTACAGTGTGTGTCAGTGACGGTGTCTATATTCTCCCTGGTGTTGATTGCGTTGGAGCGCCATCAGTTGATCCTGCACCCTACTGGCTGGTCCCCAGCAGCAGGCCACTCCTACCTGGCCGTAGGTCTCACCTGGTTGGTCGCCTGCTTAATATCCCTCCCCTTCCTATCCTACAACATTCTGACTGACGATCCCTTCCAGAACCTCACACTGCCTGCCAACCCCTTCAGGTTAGTGTGTGTGTGTGTGTGTGTGTATGTGTGTGTGTGTTTGATAGTGCATGCCAGATGTAGCACTTTCTCTCTCTCTCTCTCCTCAGAGACCATGTGATCTGTATGGAGAAATGGCCGACAGATAGACACCGTCTGGCCTACACCACCTTCCTGCTGCTGTTCCAGTACTGCGTCCCCCTGCTATTAGTGCTGCTCTGCTACCTCCGCATTTTCCTACGCCTACGTCGACGCAGGTGACCCACACATGCACGTACACACGCAAGCAGGCACACACACACACACAGACACACACACAGGACAGTCAAAGAATTGGCAAATGAATGAGTCGTTCATAGTCAATGGAGTCATTGTGAAGAAAAGTTGAAGACGAATGAGTCTGCTTACTCAGACGCAGGTAATACATCAGGACAGGATTCAATGAATGGTAGTCAATTAATTACCAATGGTGAATTGGAGAATGAAATAAATCAATGAGTTGCAGTAGTAGTCCAATGATTATCAAAGAGGATAGACAGTGAACAGTTGAGTAAATGTTAATGAAGTTCATGAGTACCTGGTATAGTGTGGTATAAATCCCATCCATCTAGTCCGTTCCTTTGTTTCTCCCATCCAGGGACATGGTGGAGCGGATCCGGAACGCCCGAGGAGCCCAGAGGATCAATGCTATGCTGGCGGCCATCGTAGCTGCCTTCGCCCTCTGCTGGCTGCCGCTCAACGTGTTCAACACGATATTCGACTGGCACCACCAGGCGCTGCCCGCCTGCCAGCACGATGCTTTGTTCTCTGCCTGCCACCTCACTGCAATGGCCTCCACCTGTGTCAACCCTGTGGTGAGTGGACTGGACTAGAATTGAACTTAACTGAATTGAAATTAAATTAACTTAATTTTTATTCAACTCAACTGTATTGATACAAATTTTGGAAATGGAAATGTCATTACAAACATGTGCTGGTGCTGTACATTAACACCTTTTCTGCAAACACACACACACACACACACACACAGGTGTACGGCTTCCTGAACAGTAACTTTCAAAAGGAGTTGAAGGTTCAGCTGCAGCGCTGCCACTGTGGCTTGGGGGCGCCAGAGAGCTACGAGAATTTCCCGCTCTCTACCGTCGGCAGCGAGGGGATAACCAAGATGTCAACGCTGAACCGGGCAGGGTCAATGAGCACCGCGCTGCCTCCACGGGCCGAGCCCAGTGTTAGCATACGCAGCTAACGTCTAGCCAACAGAGTGGCTAATGCTAATGGATGAGTAGTGTGGCGTGTACAGCTGTCAGACAGGGTGTAAACAACAAGGATACAGTTCATATCAAGTAAGCAGCAAACAGACAAACCCTCAAATGAACAGAGCTGGCATAGAGCAGCTAACGCTAATGGACAGAGCTAGCGGCTGATGCTAAAGAGAGACAGAGTGGAAATAAGCAGCTGGACAGACAGGACAGACAGAGCTAGTTGGCCCCAGTTTCCATGAGGTTCAATCCATTTCTGAATTCCTATAAAGCATTGCAGGCCGAGCAGACTACGCAGGACTGATGTATGCACTTAGCTAAAATAAAAATGAACGAACAGATCCATACAGCTAATCAACGGAGCAGCTCGTGGACAGAGTGCACACATGCAGCTACGCTAGGTAGCACACAGCTGGAGAGACTGCGACAGAGTGACAGACCCAGGGACGTGTGGGCTCTGTTTCCATGGTGATGGGGTATTTCTGAACTAAGTCAGTTTGTTCCCAGAAGAATTGTCGTCACCAGAGTTTGACATCATCCTAGGGTGTTAAGCTGCTGTCACGCCAGTCAGATGGATGGATGGACAGACGGTCAGTCAGTCAGTCAGACAATTCCGAACTCAGGGCTGCCTTGAGCTGATATGACAGCTGTCTGTCTAACATCAGAATAACCCTGTTGACACTGACAGCCCTCCCTCTTAGTCGCTGTCTCCCTGTGAGCTGTTCAGTAATCAGAGAGATCAGTCTGAGACATGCTGACGAAAGAGGGGAGGAGAGAGAGAGAGTCCCTGATGTTGCTTACGCATTGCAGACAGATCGTACATACACAGAGCTGGCTGACCGGACTGGCTGTCTGGTCTACTGACTGTCTGGCTGGTCTACTGTCTATCTGTCTGGGTGGCCGACTGGCTGATTGGCTGGCTAGCTTACTGTAGATCTTCATCAATAATTATGATTGTACAGAACAGTGGAAATGGATGTAAAAAAATATATATCATGATTTTTATATTTTTGTCTAAAAGTAAAACAAAATTCCACTTCTTTCCATTTGTGGTGAAAGTGCCAAGGCTCCAGCTTGATGTTGTGCATCTGTAATTTTATATATGGAGTGTTTTTGTTATTGTTTTTGTTAGCTCTGATTTTAATGATCCAACCATATCGCTCATGTATAAAATTAGTATTAGCTTTGGTGTGTGTGTGTGTGTGTGTGTGTGTGTGTGTGTGTGTGTGTGTGTGTGTGTGTGTGTGTGTAAACCCTCTTAGGTGTGTGTTCAGGATATAATCACCTCAGCCCTTCTCATTGGCTCCTGCTCCAGACATTGAGGCCTGTTTGGATCTTAACGTCAGGCAGTTTCCTGCTTCACTAGAGCCAATCATGTGTTAACATGTAACTGCTGCTACATGCTAATGTGTTAGCTTTGGCCGGTCCAGAAACAATCCTGGCCCCTAACTCCTGGGCCTTGAGTGCTGAACTAGAACAGGATCCTAGTGCAGATATGAACTCACCACTGTAGTACAGATGTCGGATTTGAATTTGATCACTCTTTTGTCCCTCTCTCGCTTGCTCAAACACTGAAGCACCAGACAATATTTTTCCCCCCTACTGCTACTGTAGTAATAGGTCCTATTACTCCAACATTCAAATGTACAAAAATGTATCTGAAATGAACCTATACATGTGAAAAAATGTAGTTTTATATAATTAATAACAAAAATAGAAATTGGTCCACTACGACATACAAGTGTATCCGAAATGCAGCCGTACAGTAGGCTACACCCAAACTATAGCCTAAATGAATTGCACACATAGGCCTACAACATGAGATGTTAAGGTGAAATTGAGGGTAGTGAGGTAGCCTACGGAACGTTATGCTGTGTAAGAGAGCGACTGATAACGAATACATAGGCAAAGAGGTTACGAGTCAACTATCGAAATGTAGTTCAATTGTGGCATGGGGTGGTCTAGCAGTCAGGGTTGCTACCTTCAGTGCCGTGTAGGCGCGGGCTTGGTTCTGGCACACACCCTTCTGACACCCACGTCCTTCTGACACCCACATCCTTCTGACACATATCATTCAAACCACCCGATTGACTTGATTTAGTGACACATTTCAAAGACACATTGACTTTTTTTAATTTTTAAAGAGACCATACCAGACACTAATATTTGAAAGACTTTTGTATTTAATGGGTAACATAAATAGGAATTGTGAATGTGAATATGAATATCAAATAATAACAGTAGGCTACGCCAACATTAGTTTCCATTCGTACAAAGTGTTGGGGGTAAAATGCCACAGTCGATTTGCCGTGGTAAATGAGGAAACACTTGATTTCAATTGTACTGAATATTTGTTAAACACATAACTCACCCTTAGTCTGTTCGAAAAGGACAGAGGCCTGGGTTCAATCGGATCAATCGTTAACCAGAGAAAGCAGACACCCGCATAGCCAATGCTTTGGCGTTGTTGGAGATGGAACTGCACCCGAGCCATCAAATGGTGAGCAGCTGCTCTTGCAATCATTGTCATGAAGCCACACCTGCCACCCTTGAATTATGAAATTCAGAACGAGGAAGTGTACGCTATATAGAAATAATTGAAAATCATGAAACGAAATAATGAGGCTTTCTATCATCCTCATCGAGATGTATAGTACATCTCAAATTCCAGTGTTCCAACTTGTAAACAAGGCTGCATGGGATTTCTGTTAATGCGACTCCGTGCAGCCAATGGCAATGTCCGCTTTAGGTATAATCAGTGGTGTCTATTCATGGGTGCCAAGGGAAGCCATGCTTCCCGAAATATATAGTACCAGTCTAAAGTTTGGGCCCACTTACTCATTCCATAGTTTTTCTTTATTTGTACTATTTTCTACATTGTAGAATAATAGTGAAGACATGAAAACTATGAAATAACACATATGGAAGTAACCAAAAAAAGTGTTAAACAAATCAAAATATTTTTGAGATTCTTCAAAGTAGCCACCCTTTTGCCTCGATGACATCTTTGCGCACACTTGCATTCTCTCAACCAGATTCATGAGGTAGTCAACTGGAATGCATTTCAATTAACAGGTCTGCCTTGTTAAAAGTTAAATTGTGGAATTAATTTCCTTCTCAATGAGTTTGATTCAATCAGTTGTGTTATGACAAGGTAGATAGCCCTATTTGGTAAAAGACCAAGTCCATATTATGGCAAGAACAGCTCAAATAAGAAAAGAGAAATGACAGTCCATCATTACTTTAAGACATGGTCAGTCAATCGGGAAATCGTCACTCCTATCAAATCCCATTGAGAGCATACGTCATTGACAGAAAAACTTGAATTGTTGCATCTCGTTGTGTTGTCCTCCGGTGACTAGCTAGCCGTCTAGCTAAAATTGTAATTTTCCTAAATTAGCCATGGATGGAGATAGGGATTTGGACTTGTGGTTTTACTTAATTCTCTGCACTGTTCAATGATTATAACGAAACAAGATTCTCTGGTCTGATGAAACTCTTTGGCCTGACTGCCAATTGTGACATCTGGAGAAAACCTGGCACCATTCCTACTGTGAACCATGGTGGTGGGGATGTTTTTCAGCGACAGGGACTGGGAGACTAGCCAGGATCGAGGCAAAGATGAGCAAAGTACAAAGAAATCCTTGATGAAAAGTTGTTCCACAGCGCTCGGTACCTCAGACTGGGGCTAAGGTTCACCTTCCAACAGGACAACGACCCTAAGCACACAGCCAAGACAACGCAGGAGTGGCTTCGGGACAAGTCTCTGAATATCCTTGAGTGCCCCAGCCAGAGCCCGGACTTGAACCCAATCGAACATCTCTGGAGGGACCTGAAAATAGCTGTGCAGTGACACTCCCCATCCAACTTGACAGAGCTTGAGAGGATCTGCAGAGAAGAATGGGAGAAAATCATCAAATATAGGTGTGCCAAGCTTGTAGCGTCATACCCAAGAAGACTTGAGGCTGTCATCGCTGCCGAAGCTGCTTCAGCAAAGTACTGAGTAAAGGGTCTGAATACTTAGGTAAATGTCGTAAAATTCTACAAATCAGTTTTTGCTTTGTCATTATGGGGTATTATGAGAACAAAAAAAATATTTAATCAATTTTAGAATAAGGCTGTAACGTAACAAAATGTGGAAAAAGTCAAGGGGTTTGAGTACTTTCCGAATGCGCTATATATGTGTACGTATAGGTAGGGGTAAGGTGACTAGGCAGCAGGATACTAGGGTCCCTTCGGTAGGGCTTGCAAACCATAGTTGGTTCGGCTGTGCATCCTGCTGGAAGCATGCATTGTCCAACCTAATCCTGAAGGCATGGTCCATCAATATAGGGCTTTTCAGTCTCACAAGGCCGTGATCCTTTGAACGTGTATTACCATGAATAAAACAGAATATTCCTCATTTAAGTTCATACTGTATGGGTTAAATGGAATAGCAACTGAAATATGGACACTGACTATAGGCCTATAACCTCTCACGCATATAATATATAATATAATTATGCACTTCTTGCAGAAAAATTATACAGCAAATGCTAATTTTGTCTTGGGAACAAGAGAGGAGAAATATGATTCTTTTCAGCGTCTCTTGAGAAAATGGAAATGCGCATGTAATGTGTTATCTTTCACACTGTTATGCAAGCAGACAGTATTTCGACCACATAAAATATGCACCCAAGATGAACTGAAGTCTTTCATCATTTTCTCAGCTTTTTCATTTTCATAAAACCAGTCAAACTGATGACATTGGACATTTTGCACAGGACCAATCTTTCCACTGTTTTGAAATTCTTGTTATTTCTCCCAGGTCCCTAAATGAAACAGACAATTTGACCTGTGTTAACTAGATTACTGATGCATTCATTATATCAATGTAAAACATTATTCTGGTGAGGACTACTTTATTTAGTAGAGACTTCTGGGGAAACAAGTTAGGCTTACATGCAGCTTTTCTTCTGTCCTATCTAACTATAGTCCGACATACAAATGGCTTACCAAATGTCGGAAATTATAATATTCAGATGAAAACATCATCACACAACACCCATGATATGTGAAACTGAACCTGCGCAGACTGTGAAAAACAACAGTAAGCGGGATAAGAAGTTTACATGCCACAGTATCCCGTCTAAGATCAGCATATCACTTATATGGGTTTCTCATGTCCGGATACAAGCTTTTTCGGGTTATTGTTAACGGGATATGATGTTTATATCCGTCAACTTAGAAAACAGAATACTTGAGTATCCTGAATAATAACGGGATATTGGTGTGCATGTAAACGTGGACATTGTCATCCAAACCCAACCCAACATTTACTCGTTGTGACTCATCCAGGTTCCAAACTCCTTTTTAGATGAGACTAACTTTATGTCAAAAATGATCCTATTTACAGTTTGTAGTCAATGTTGTCACTAGAATAAATGTTTCTGACTCATTTTGATGCCACAGAGGCTGTTTTCAAAGGGATTAGTTATTTTTTAGGGGCAGTTGCTCTTGAAAGACTTTGGTTGTAAGAAGGACTAAGGTAACACAGACATCTTTTAGGGCGCAATAATGAGGTAACCAATATGGTTGCAATTGAGATCAGCTGTGCGGGTTAATTTAGCTGTTATTGATGGTTTAACGAGACATCAACTGACGATAATCTGGTGCCATCAATGGTTTGCAATAGGCCTCTTGTTTTTTGATTTATATTCTAATACACTCTTTATGCTACCCGTTAGCCTGTCCATTGTTACATACTGTAATGAAAGGTGTGAGAACCGATAATAGCCTACTGTTTGTGTTTCCCTGGCTGAGTTGATGAGCTGACTTGAGCCATCGGTTGATTGACAGATGTAGGCCTACTGTAGAGCGATAAACCTTCCTCCAGTGTGGATGCTCGCCCATGTTTTATAGTTAGGCTATTTACAGTACCTTCAGAAGGTGTTCATACCCCTTGACTTGTTCCACATTTTGTTGTTTTACAGGCTGAATTCAAAATTTATTACATAGATTTTGTTTTTCTCTCTCACCTATCTACACACAATACCCCATAATGACAAAGAGAAAACAACATGTTTTTAGAAATGTTAGAAAATGTATTGAAAATTAAATACAGAAACATTTAATATACACAAGTATTTACACCCCTGAGTCAATACATGTTAGAGTCACCTTTGGCAGTGATTACAACTGTAACTTTGCATCTCAGGAACATTCAATGTTCCTGGTGAGAAACCCCAGTGTATATTTGGCCATGTGTTTCAGGCTATTGTCCTGCAGAAAAGTGAATGTGTCTCCTCGTGTCTTTTGGATTGTAAACTGAACCAGGTTTTCCTACAGGATTTTACCTGTGCTTAGCTCCAGTTCATTTATTTTGTATCCTTCCCGATGACAAACATACCCATAACATGATGCAACCACCACTATGCTTGAAAATATGAAGAGTGGTACTCAGTGATGTGTTGTGTTGGATTTCCCCCAAACATAATGCTTTGTATTCAAGACATAAAATTAATTTCTCTGCCAAATTTTTTGCAGTTTTACTTTAGTGCCTTATTGTAAACAGGATGCATGTTTTGGAATATTTGTATTCTGTACAGGCTTCCTTCTTTTCATTCTTTCATTTAGGTTATTATTGTGGAGTAACTACAATGTTGTTGATCTATTCTCAGTTTTCTCCTATCACAAGCCATTAAACTCTAAATGTTTTAATCCCGGGGTAGTTTCCTTCCTCTCCGGCAACTGAGTTAGGAAGGACGCCTGTATCTTTGTAGTGACTGGGTGTATTGATACATCATCCAAAGTGTAATTAATAACTACCATGCTCAAACGGATATTCCATGTCTGTTTTTTTTTATTTTTATACCATCTACCAATATCTGCCCTTCTTTGTGAGGCATTGGAAAACCTCCCTGGTCTTTGTGGTTGAATCTGTTTGAAATTCACTGCTCAACTGAGGGACCTTACAATTATCTGTATGTGTGGGTTACAGAGATGAGGTAGTCCTTTAAAAATCATGTTAAATGCTATTATTGCACACACAGTCAGTCCATGCAACTTCTTATGTGACTTGTAAAGCACATTTTTACACCTCAACTTATTTAGGCTTGCCATAACAAAGGGGTTAAATACTTTATTGACTCAAGACATTTCAGCTTTTCATTTTGTTATTAATTTGTAAACATTTCTAAAAACATAATTCCACTTTGACATAATGTGACGTATTGTGTATAGGCCTGTGACACAAAATCTCAATTGAACGCAACAAAATGTGGAAAAAGTCATGGGGTGTGAATACTTTCTGAAGACAATATAGTTATGGTCTGGTGTGGATATCCCTTACTTTTAGTGAGATTTCCATTTGCTA
Source organism: Oncorhynchus clarkii lewisi (assembly GCF_045791955.1). Classification (NCBI taxonomy): domain Eukaryota; kingdom Metazoa; phylum Chordata; class Actinopteri; order Salmoniformes; family Salmonidae; genus Oncorhynchus; species Oncorhynchus clarkii. Next base: position 7,828,543 of record NC_092175.1, read on the forward strand.
AGCAGTCCGCCTACAGTAGCATAAGCCTACTGTACTTTCAGTTTGATGCCGGCATTTGAAGTCATCCTTCTCGTGGATTTTAAAGCCTGTATTGTGTGGCTTTAACATTTCGTTCCGTCAAGGTGTCAAGATGTTGCGTATGCATTTGAGCCTATCCAAAGAAAATGTTGTTGAGCTGAGACAGTTTTCTTTGATGTGTTCGTTTTACTTCTTGAATATTATTTTTTTGTTCATTAACTCGTGTGCCTAAATGAATTGGAAAAATGAACGATCCAATCGTGAAACTTTTCCACTCAGTCAGTGTGTGAATCGAAAGTCAAAGGGAAAACGTTCAATGTATCAAAGACTTAAAAGTCCTCGGAAGTGTTTCATTTCCTACTCCAAAATCTTCGACCTGAATTCCAGCATACAGAGTTTATTTTCTATTTCTTTGTTGGTTTTCTCTTTCAAAGGTGGAACATAGCATATATTGTTGCTTGCTAGATTTGTTCATGTTCTATGAATCAGTTTAGCCTACCTTGTATTTAGCCTAATCAGGTTTTATGTTGGACGTGTGCTCACAATCAAATTGTTATTGTCCAATGATTTATTCTTTCTAAAAGGTATTTTTTTTACATGTTCGTAATTTTGTAGCTTTTATTGTAGAGATAGAACAGTGTTGGGAAGACGGGGAAGCTGGGGGAGTGAAAGGGAAGTGGAAATGTACTGTATTGTTTACCTTGAACATATAATAAAACAATTGATATTTAAAAATAAAAAATAAAGATTTTCCCTGACAAAATAAAATACACATTTATTATAATCCACATAAGAATTCACACGAGACGTGCTGTATCCTGCAGGTAGCCTACATAGGCTACTTGAACTGGTGCCCAGCGGAACTGCAGTCTAAGGTACAATGTATGTAGCCCTGCTACTTTTATAGCCTCGCTACTGTATATAGCCTGTATTTTTACTGTTGTTTTATTTCTTTACTTACCGATTGTTCACCTAATACCTTTTTAGCACTATTGGTTAGAGCCTGTAAGTAAGCATTTCACCCTAGGGTGAATGAATACCTGTTGTATTCAGTGAACGTGACAAATAAACAAACGGCGCTTCCAGTTGTCCCCTGGCGGCGATTCTAAATATTTCTTCAGACTTTCAAATCCCCTTTTGCTGCAGGATTATTCTCCTTCTGCGACAAAAAGGGGTCAAATTTAAGATCCGACATCTGTAGGCGTTCTACAGAGGGTCATATAATATTGACGATGTTTCTATTCCACAGTCTATCTGGTCATGCTGTTGATACTCCTGTATCACATATTGATATAGCTCCAGTTCTCATGGTTATTCGGGCATGGAGGATAATAGATTGGAATCTGAATGTATTGGCGAGAGATTAAATGTTTACAGAGAGACAGAATGATGAAAAGAATACTACTGTAAAGTACTGTTAGTCAGACTGGTTGGTATGACATCCACAAGGAGTTGTCTTAAGCAGAAACGATCAGGCTGTAGATCAGAGGGGATAAAAGGATAACAGGTCCTGGATCAGATGGAAGAGGGTTAGATAGAGGGAAGCTTCTGTACTCTACCTCCCAGACTTGAACTGTCATCCTTTCTCTCCACTGTATCTCTCCACTGTACTTGCATGCTTTACTCACTTCCTGTATTCTGACAAATTACTGTGCTGCTGTAAAAATACTGTACTGAGAAATATGGTACTGAGAAACCGAGCATTCTTATCCTGAAGTGTTGGGAATAACCCTGCCTCATACTTGTTGTAGATGTTCATACATTGAAATAAGAAATCCTGAATTTGAATTCCTGTTTCAGAATAGATGTAATTATGGTGTAGGCACTTCCAACACACTTCACCGAGTCAGAGTACAAAACATGCCATGGAAAAGAAACACGACACACATGCACAACAGTGTGTGCACAACACGCGAACACAAACACACACACACACACACACACACACACACAGAGGAGTTAAGACTGCCATCACCAGCCGTTCAAATCGCACACAACAATTTGACAAGACACATTTGACTCAGCATCTCTGGATGATTTCCTTGCCAAGAATATACTGTTTAAACCATCAACTCCAAGGGCTAAACACCCACGCACGCACACACACTCACACAGTGACACTCACACAGTGACACATACATGCACATAGCCATTTTGCTCCTCACACCTAGGTGAGGAGAGAATCACAGGTTATTTATGGTTTTGTTTCCAATCCTTTTTAATTCATCTGAAAAGAAGAGGCGCCAACTCTAGATATGTTACGTTGTGTTTCTATCTGTGATATGACGATCTCCCCCTTGCCTTGGTGCCCCATGGTGCATCACTCTGTATGTTGTGGAGGAGTGTTTGGTAGGCTGATGCATGTTGCTGGTTAATTTAAGACACGTGCGCATGCACACACACATACTCACTCAAAGACATTAGTTAAAAGATAGATAACAGGCGGTTAAGGCTGTATGAGTCACAACAACATAAACATAATCATCGTGTGTGTGTGTGTGTTTGTGTGTTGCATAATCACCACCCTAAGTGTGTTTGCCCTCACTAATGATCACACACTCATACATACAGGGACCTTGACATAGATTGCAGGTACAGCAAACACAGACATTTAATGACACTACAGTGTGCTGGACATGACTACAAGACATCTGGACAATTGATGTGTGTGCTTTTGAGTGTGTCCGTGTACCGTAACTTTCAGAGAGAGCAGTTTATTATGTTGAAGTGGACTGAGATTATTTTCAAATGCACTTTAAACCAAAAAAAGAATGTTTATCTTTCTTTTTCTTCTGTTTTCTGATGAACGTAACAGAGCCTCACGCAGATGTAGCCTCTGAGCCAAGCTTTCCTTTTAGATGTCTTCATTGATTTCTAATATACTTTCCATTTTAGATTTTTATGAGGCTGAAATGTTCTGTAAATGTGTTTGAATACAAGAGTCCAACCTGTATCTCTGTGGTTTTGTGTTTCTTCAAGGATTCATAGCTGAAAATGTCATTTTTTGGTTTTGCTGGAATGTCACAAGTCAGGTGAGGATACTCGGCTTGAGAGAGGGATGGATAGGAGTCAGGGCTTAGAGAAACAGGATCGTCATGTTGAGAGAGGGATGGATAGGAGTCAGGGCTTAGAGAAACAGGATCATCATGTTCGAAGAGAGCTTGTTGCCTCCTGCTAGTATTCCTTTCCCTTCCTCTGTAATTCTTGCAGATCTGAGTCTCCATGGAGCAGATTACAGTGGCTGTGGAGTAAATCTGTGTGGGGTTTTTTTCTCGCACATATGGGCCTGCTTGCGTGCGCGTTTGTGACAGAGAGTAAATGTGTTTGTGTTAGGGTGTTACTCTCTCCTATTTCTGTAGTCTGTCCCTAATATTTCAGTGGTTCTTTCCTCCCTCTCGCATGGCGGAAGATTTCATGGATGGCTGCAGGAACAGGTCTCTCACCTCACTGGTGTGTTGAACATGATGAGCAAGAGAGAGAGGCTAGCAATTACTGATGCAATGCAGTTTCCCTGACTTCACTTTCTTCCTGCTCCCCCTTGTCGTTCCCCGGGCCCCACACTCTGTTCTCTCCTCATTTATCTCTTGATAACTCATCCATAATTCATCATGTTATTTTCCTTCAAAATAAAGACAGAACATCAGAGACGTGCCAGACAATTTATTTTATTTTATTTATACTCTTTCTCTCTGTTCCCCCCTGTCTCTCCCATCCCCTCTCTGTTCCTCCCCCTCTCTCTCTCTGTCGTCCCCTCCATAAATACCATGACAACACCATGGTGAGACAGACACACACACCCACACACTCACGGAAACACACTGCCAGGTCTGAGTGTATGCCAACCACTTGCTTTAAAACATTGAAGCATACTCTTTTATAACCTTGTCTGTCTCTCTGTGTGGTGGTGACTGGGCGAACTGGGCATGAGACGTTTGCACAGTCACCAGCGCACACACACACACACACACACACACGCACAACGCCACAGCAAAGATAACTGCATAGCAACTGTGTTAACACCGTTAACACAATGCACACTTGAACTGTCCCCGACACTACGATGGCCCTCCACTCATACTTGTTCTAATAGCTGTCCGCTTGGACATACCATAGATCGGTGTTTGTGTGCATAATAAATAAATCAGGTTTGATATATCCCTCAGAGAAGAACCCCCACAGACTGCCACTGGTAAGTCTGGCTTACTGCTGCTCGTTACTCCTCACAGTTCCTCCAGCCCCTGTTGTAACAGAGACACCTGGTGGTGAGAGACCCATTGCTAGACGAGCTCACTGATGAAAGCAGCACGTCAGCTCTGTACTGTAGAGAACGCTTCAAAAAAACAGGAAATGTCTTCCAAAATAAACACTTTATTTTTTTCTTTTTTAAACAATATCAGTCTCAGGTGGTGATTGTCAGTGTCCCATTAGGATAGAGTCCCCGCATCAATGGGAGACAACACAGTGCTAAATGTAAGCTTCATTCATATCACTGATTACTAATGGATTCAACGAACAAGCACATAATATACACATGCATCACTCATTAATCCTTCACTGTAGAGTAGTCTCCGAAACTGGGAACCAAATCTCACGTGAGCGGCATGCTGCACGTCTGTACACAATCAGACTGCTGTAGAGATACTATATGTTTAAGGCTTCAACATTTACAGCAGTATGCCGGTGAACTTTGATCGCTGAAGGGTTGGCAAAATAAAGCTAATGACACTCCTACCTTGCTCTCACACTTGTAATATAGACATCTTCCCGAGTTCTGTTTCAGTCTCTCTGTCTATCTATCCTTCTCCTTCACCAGTCTATCTTTATCCTCCATCTGTCTGCTGAACTCCCTCAGCATCTTTGTCTGTGAGATCATGACGTTCCTCTGTAACTCAGGTAGAACGATCTTCAGCAGGTTTCTCTCTGCTTCATCTCTGGCCTCTCCTTCATGGTTCTTCATGATCTCCTCAATCTCCTGTCTGCGTCTCTCCTTCCTCTCCCTCCTCTCATTCTCTCTAAATCTCTCCATATCCTCCCTACTATCAGACTCTCTCTCTTCAGCTCCGTCTCCAGCTCTTTTCCTCTCTATCTTCTTTCACCTGTCTCTCCAGTTCAGTGGGCCTTTCTCTGAGTGTTCTGGTATCTTCCTCATATATCACCCCTCAACTTTAGAGTCCTGCAGCTCCCTCTCAACCCTCTGTCTCATCTCTTTCCTCTCTCTGTGTGTATTATTACTTCCATATCTCTGACCTGGGCCTCTGCCTCCTAGTATATCTGACTGCTGTAGAAGCTCTTTCTGTTTCCTGCCTACATCTCCACTACCTGCTCCAAGAACTCTGAGACCTGAGTGCCACGGGCCCTGTCCTTAATGTTGAAAACATGGCACCTGCTTCCACATTTCTCTACAAGCTGCTGGAGGTCCTAGCTCCCTGCTTGGAGACTCTGCACAATGCTCTACTGGTAGGACCAGGAGGAAGGCCTGGGGTCCCGGGGCAGACAGACTGACACAGAGCCACACATCCTGTCTCATATCCTCCAGAGAGAGTCCAGGGCAGATTCAGTCTGGAGTGTCCACCAACACCAATTGTCATTTACATTGAATTATAAACTGGGTGGTTCGAGCCCTGAATACTGATTGGCTGACAGCCGTGGTATATCAGACCGTATACAACTGGTACGACAAAACATTTATTTTTACTGCTCTAATTACGTTGGTAACCAGTTTATAATAGCAATAAGGCACCTCGGGGGTTTGGTATTGCTTAAATATATCATGTTTGGACAAAATTTGATTTTATTTAACCATTATTTTACCAGGTGAGTGGACTTAGAACACATACTTATTTACAGCAACAACCTGGGGAATAGTTACAGGGGAGAGGAGGGGGGGATAAATGAACCAATTGGAAGCTGGGGATGATTAGGCGCCCATGATGGTATGAGGACCAGATTAGGAATTTAGCCAGGACACCGGGGTGAACACCCCTACTCTTACAATAAGTGCCATGGGATCTTTAGTGACCACAGAGAGTGAGGACACCCGTTTAACGTGCCATCCATAAGATGGCACCCTAAACAGGGCAATGTCGCCCTGGGGCATTGGAATATTTTTCCTCCTACTGGCCCTCCAACACCAAATCGAGCAGCATCTGGTCTCCCATTCAGGGACCAACCCTGCTTAGCTTCAGACACAAGCCAGCAGTGAGATGCAGGGTGGCATGCTGTTGGTCAATATAATAATAACCTCACAATATAATAGTTTGACTTAGTTTCATAGTTATGTTGATGTAGGTTCTGAAAAGTGCAAACAATCAAACACTATAAATGGATTGGATTATTGGAGTGATGTGTGATGTCATGCCTGCTCATTAATACACAAATAGTGTTTGTGTTCCCCTCCAAATCCCTTCCTGGTTTTATGCTGCATCGAAACATTTCTTTCCATATTTCCATATTTTCTCACCAGAACATTGCTGTAGTTCTCCAATTCTCCAAAAGTCGTTGAAATTGTTTCGATAAATTTGAGATATTTTGGGGATATTTAGCAACAAATTCTTTATGAGCAGGGTGTGTCAAGTTGACACGCCGGAAAAGTCAGGGCTAAAATAAAACCAACCCCCCACTGGGGGAAAAATGGTTGAATCAAAGTAGTTTCGATGTAATTTCAACCCCCCCAAATCTTTGATGACGTTGAATCAACTTGGAAAAGTGATTGGATTTGCAAAAGTTGGAAACTCAGTCAAGTGTAAAACAAAATCAAGACTCTCCTTTCAACAGATTGCTTATATTCACAAATGCAAAAAAGAACACCTACGGGATTTAAAGCAGAGAGCTCGAATGTTTACAACCAGAGTGTGACTTCCGCTTCTGCTTCCTGTTATAGTGAGGAAGAAGAAAAATTGGCAATCATGTGTGACAACCTACAAAATGGCTTCCAACACTCTACCCAGCAAACTGGATGCAGTCTATCACAGTGCCATCAGTTTTGTTACCAAATCACCTTATACCACCCACCACTGCGACCTGTATGCTCTAGTCGGCTGGCCCTCGCTACATATTCGTCGCCAGACCCACTGGCTCCAGGTCGTCTATAAGTCTATGCTAGGTAAAGCTCCGCCTTATCTCAGTTCACTGGTCACGATAACAACACCCACCCGTAGCACAAGTTCCAGCTCACTGATCATCCCCAAAGCCAACACCTCATTTGGCCGCCTTTCATTCCAGTTCTCTGCTGCCAGTGACTGGAACGAATTGCAAAAATCGCTGAAGTTGGAGACATTTATTTCCCTCACTAACTTTAAACATCAGCTATCTGAGCAGCTAACCTATCACTGCAGCTGTACATAGTCCATCTGTAAATAGCCCACCCAATCTACCTACCTCATCCCCATACTGTTTTTATTTTATTTACTTTTCTGCTCTTTTGCACACCAGTATCTCTACTTGCACATCATCATCTGCTCATTTATCACTCCAGTGTTAATCTGCGAAATTGTAATTCTTCACTCCTATGGCCTATTTATTGCCTACCTCCTCATGCCTTTTGCACACACTGTATATAGACTTATTTTTTCTACTGTGTCATTGACTTGTTTAATGTGTTATTGGCTTGTTTATTGTTTACTCCATGTGTAACTCTGTGTTGTTGTCTGTGTCACACTGCTTTGCTTTATCTTGGCCAGGTCGCAGTTGTAAATGAGAACTTGTTCTCAACTAGCCTACCTGGTTAAATAAAGGTGAAATAAAAATACATTTCAAAACATCTGAAAATGCTTTTGGTCCCATCAGGTGGCTAAATAAACCTGGTGCAAGGTGTGGTAACTCTCTACAGAGTCATAATTGACTGCTGCTGCACACTACACAGCTGGCGGCAATTAGGGCTGCATCAGCAGCACATAGGCCATGCAGTGGCATTCACGTTTTAGGCTTCGGCTCTTTCACCAAATTGTGCCAAAAACAATGTTACTTGGAGCTTCATAATCTGCAAATTAGTGACATCTGGTGGTCAGCAGTAAAGTAGCAGCGTGTGAATATCAGAAATACGTGTTTTTCTACCGTGTTTTCATCAAAACTTCGTGGTGCTGTGTTAAATCGCTTTAGTGGCCTGTAGACAGTTGGAATACCAGGTTTTGCATCTTCCATCAAGTTGACTATTTTTCAAAAACGGAATCTATAGCATTTTCTAGGATGGTTAAGACAGAAGCTTATACTAAACTAAATTAAACTAATGATTTGAACAACAGTGCAGTAAGTGTGGTTTCAAATTTTCTAAATAGTGTGTCTTCAACAGGTTTCGACCACTAAACACATGCTTCATTTGTCAATTCCATTTACTTTTGATACTAGAATATTTAAAACCAAATACATTTAGACTTTTACTCAAGTAGTATTTTACTGGGTGATTTTCACTTGAGTCATTTTCTAGTATCAAGTATGACAATTGAGTACTTTCTCCTCCACTGCTCATAACCACGTCCCTGAATGTTCCCTACTCTACCTGCTAAACTACCCCATCGACTTTGTACAAAATCCTGACTCTGTTTATAAGTATTGTGTCCAGTAGGTCACCGTTTGAAAGCAGTTTGGAATAGAAGAAGCTCTGGAAACACGGCAAAATCAGTGGGATCTCGCATTTCACAATACACCATTTGAAAAAGCATGTGATCAAACGAAGATTTGGACATCATTGATAAAGTGAATCAAGTTTCACAGTCATATTGTTGCATTTATATACTGTATTTCAATGCAAATTCAGGGACACTTCTGAAATATTTTGGAGCACCCTCTGGCACTGGCCAGGATGAGGAGCCATCTACCTCCTCAGCCACACAGGCCTCTTCGGAAATTATCTCGGAGCCTCAAGATGAGGAGCCATCCACCTCCTCAGCCACACAGGTGTCTTCACAAATGTTGTCTGAGGATGAGGATAAAGACCCATTTGCTTCCACTTCTACCCAGCAGAATTCTTCAGGTGTGTGTGTGGGGGGGGGGGGGGGGGGTACATGCACATATGTTTATGTGTGCATCCCTGCATAACATAAACACAATAAATACTTTCCCTTTTGCAAAGTTTTAATTGTCCATATTGTCGGTAACAATGATGATTTTATTATTACTGGGTATGTATGTGGGATGTTCCACCACTATAAATGCTGTGAATAATGTGTGTAAACGAATGTCCATGTGCTCTCCATTAGAAACTCCTGTAGCAGCATCCCCACCAAATCCTGCTGCTAAGGATGAACCACTGTCTACAGACCCTGCTGACTGGCGTTCAGCTCTGACTGACAGAATTCGGACACAACTAGTTTGCAGAGGACCAAGTGAGCTACCACCTAACTTTGTTCTCCAGAGGAATGAGAGTGAGAGTATTTCAGGAAGACCTTGGTGAGTGGTGAAAAAAATCCCTAGAAGTTGGTTGGTGTATTCTGAAAGAAACAACAGCATTTTCATCTTCTGCTCCAAACTCTTTTCTAATTGTATTTGGCTAGCTCAGGACTGACAGACTGGGAACATGCAAAGTCTTTGCTGACTTCACACGACAGCAGTCCAGAACACCCAAACTGCATGAAAACAAGGGTAGAATTGGCAATGAGGATCAAAAAAGGGGAAACAATTGATAAGCATGAGATGGCACTTATGGAGGATAAGATGGAGAGAGGTGTTGACACGTCTGACTGCTATTGTGCAGTCTCAGACAATTAGAAATCCTGCACTAAGGGGACACACAGAAACACTGTGCACTCCATCAAATGGAAAGTTCCTCAAAGAAGTTGAACTGATGGCACAATTTGATCCAGTCATGAAAGAGCACCTTAACCGTGCCTTAAAAGAGACCTTGAGTCACACCACCAGCTACATTGGCCAAATACAGAATGAACTCATTGATATGTTGAGCAGCGAGGTCATTTCAATAAGGGTGAGTGATTGGCAAAATTATTCTCTATCATTCTAGATTTGCACCTCATATGTCAGCCCCATCTGACGACTAGCAGAGCAGCAGGCGGTCTACACTCATTGAGAGTGGGCTCCAGATTCCTCCTGTGGTTGGCGGCTGCAGTACATATACAGTGCATTCGGAAAGTATTCAGACCCCTTGACTTTGTCCACATATTGTTATGTTACAGCCTTGTTCTAAAATCGATTAAATAAATAAAAGCTCTTCAGTAATCTACACACAATACCCCATAATGACATAGCGAAAACAGGTTTTCTTTACATTTATTCAAACCAAAAGCCATGAGGTCAAAGGAATTGTCCGTATTGCTCCGAGCCCAGATTGTGACAAGGCACAGATCTGGGGAAGGGTACCAAAACATTTCTGCAGCATTGAAGTTCCCCAAGGACACAGTGGCCATCATTCTTAAATGGAAGATGTCTCTCCAGAGATGTTCAATCGGGTTTAAGTCTCTGGCTGGGCCACTCAAGGACATTCAGACATCCCGAAACCACTCCCCTGTTGTCTTGGCTGTATGCTTAGGAGCGTTGACCTGTTGGAAGGTGAACCTTCGATCCTGACTAGTCTCCCAGTCTCTGCCGCTGAAAAACATCCCCACAGCATGATGCTGCCACAACCATGCTTCACCGTAGGAATGGTGCCAGGTTTCCTCAAGACGTGACGCTTGGCATTCAGGCCAAAGAGTTCTCCCAGATTGCTCAGTTTGGCCAGGTGGCCAGCTCTTGGAAGAGTCTTAGTGGTTCCAAAAAAACACTTCATATAAGGGCTGTGTTTCGTGTAGGCTCACCCTGGCATGACATTTTGATAACCATGTAGATATCTCTCGGACAAGGTGACTTTTATCCATATATTCCACTCTATTTCCTCTCAGATTATTAAATAATAATTAGCATCAAAGGAAACATCACGCAAGACTACAAATCCTTGTAAGCTCTTGTTAAGGGAATTTTTACCTATAATGACTAATTATGTATACATTTCAATCAGGACTGACTAATCAGAATACTAGTGTGTTACTGTATATGTACTAATCAGAATACTATATATGTATGAGTTTTCTTTCTTGATCCCAGTACTTAAGATAATGTGTGTGTGAATGTGGTCAAGAGTTTAGAACAATGACGGTCTGTTCCTTGGTACAAATGAATGAACTATATCTCCAGACTGACTAGAAGCTTATCTATACTGACTGACCTTGGCTCTAGGCGAGGAGGGAAGGCTTGAGAGCTATAGAGCCTTTCTACCAGTGTGAAGAAGAGACGGAACATTTAGAAAACGCTGACGTCATTTTCAGTTTATAACCTGTGGTAAAATGTGTGTGTACTCAGTACTCTCTTGAATAAAGGCTGTTACTTGACTTTAAGACCAGGGCTCTGTCCATTCCTATAAAATAAGGGTCTTACAAATTCTTATGAATTTACAGAGTGTTTAATTTTAATTGGGAATTAAAACAGAGGAATTAAATTCCTTCAACAGCTCTTGCATGTCATCTCTAGCTAACACCTTTGCTAGCAGGTATTGTGTAAATTTAAAGCTTGAAGAAGACAGTTCATAGAATTGTCAATTTATGGCCTTAGCAGCCTGTACGATTTTAGCCGTCTTTATGCCACGATTTTGCCGTCCCAGACAACATTTAAGTTGTGGGAAAAATCTTAGGTCGTAAACGATTGTCAGACATCTTTGCTCCTCAGTGTGGTAGGGCCTGCCGATTAAGTACCACTATGTGTGGTCGTAGGCTCAGACAAAGTTCTGGTAGTGTCAGAATTTTTTGCCCTTTATCGTGTAGTGTGTAGCGTGGCTGGTGTTACAAGCCGATCCCGGTGACTGACCAATAGGAACACAATCAGCACTGAGTATGTGCACAATAATGAGATCATTGTGAAGTTATATTAATATAATAGTTTGATATAAACATTTACCATGCTGTGCAAGAAGAACAATTTCCCTAATAATCTTGTTTACATGACACATCTGTAATCAGCCTACCTGATGGGATTTTGATAAATTCACAAATAAACTTTCTACCACAGCGACCATGTTTGGGGAAGGCTATTGGATTCTGAATTCGGACATATAACGCTTGTAAGTAAAAAACGATTTCTAAGATACATAGGCCGACTTTCAGTTTTTCCAAACTCACTTCACTCGCGCATAAGCGTTAGAGCCGGGACGATACCAGTATCAAGATACTTGTTAGAGTCATGGCAAGGAAACAAAACACAAAGCAAACTTAATTAACTTCTTGAGGAAAATGGACCTTATGTTGGAAACAAACATATTCAGAGCATTCTCTCAAGCTTTCAGAACGTTTGTTGTTAGCTGGGATCTTTGTGTCCCTCTCTCCCTCCCTGTCTCTCTTTCTACTTCCTCCCTTTCTCTCTGTATTTCTCTCTCAGTATGCAATCCATCTCTGAGAATCAGGAACTCATTATCAAAGTAAATTGCGAACAATTGTGAACAAAGGCAGCTCTACAATCTGCTTGTTTCATTTCTCCTAAAGGGGCTTTTTCTCACAGTCGGCAGCAGTTATTCTGAACAATGTGTGAACTCAGATTACACAGTGAATGCAACTTCCCTGGAGTTTCTAAAGAACATTAGCAATGACCCCCCCCCCCCCAAAAAATTATTTGTCCCCATAGAGACGTGAGGCATCGTGTCCATACAGACACCTCAAAGAGAGAGTAGAGGCCTGTTGAGCACTGACACACGCACACTGATTCCCAATTACTCATGGTAGACAGGAACTCTACTTACATCTATGAATAGGGCAGCCAATCTAACTCCTGGGCTATAAAGGTCAAGGTTTATAGTGTCCTCACATACAGGGAAGCTCCACTGAACAAAAATATAAACTCAACATGTATAGTGTTGGTCCCATGTTTCATGAGCTGAAATAACAGATCCCAGAAATGTTCTATACGCACTAAAAGCTTATTTCTCTAAAATAGTCCATCCACCTGACAGGTGTGGCATATCAATAAGCTGATTAAGTAGTTGGAGTCATTCAGTACTCAATTACCATCTCATTTTGATGAATCATCAATTCCTAATTACTGTTTGGTTTGTTAATTGTTTGTAGATAGCGGTAGTGTTGTGTGTGTGTGTGGATGCATTCACAGACACAGCGATCAGCTTGTTGGGGGGTGAACTGGGAGCACAGGGCTATAGAGGTGGGACCAAGGAGATGGCAATAGAGAGGGCTTTGTCATGAGCCCTATACTACAAATCAGGTTGAATCAGTAAGCGAGGTAACTCTGGTCAGCTCTGAGTTCAACTTGGGATAACCGGTACCATGAAAGTGGCTCACCTTGTAGCCAGGTAAATTTGTATGGCAACAAATTCTTCAGAACTAACTTGCTCCAGGGAAGGCAAGCTTAAGTCCTAACTCCATTTATCCTGAATAAAGTGTCTGAGCCACGAGTTGAGGACTATAATGTAATCAAACACCCTCCCTCTCGGAAAAGATTGTGTCATCATCCCCTTCGTTTGAGGAAAACAAGTGATTCAATATTTGATTAATCAAAAAATGATCATGTTAAAATATCTATCACAATACACATTTAGTTAGGACAGCGTTTGCTTCCCCAAACTGTATGTTTTTAGCGTGATTGTATTTTGATTGTTGTGAAAGGCAAACTCACAGCCGCATACCAACCATAGGCACATAATCCATAGATGGCAGTTTCCATTCAAGTCAAGACTGGTAGCCTTTGGTAGTGTACCCATGAGTTTAATAACAGTCAAATTGCCAGGGTTAGAGGTACCAAAACCCTTCAATGGGTTATACAGTATGTCTATGGCCCACAACAAAACAAGCTGTTCCAGAAGGATCGAGTGAGAAAAAGGTGCTTGTGCATTGATGAGCACACCAAAGCACACCAAAGACAGCGTTAACAATAATTCAAATCAAACTTTATTTGTCACATGCGCCGAATACAAGAAGTATAGACCTTACCGTGAAATGCGTACTTACAAGCCCTTTAACCAACATTGCATTTCAAAAAGAGTTAAGAAAATATTTAACAATTAATCTAAAGTAAAAAATATATATAAAAATGTAAAGTAACACAATAACATAACAATAATGAGGCTATATACAGGGGGTACAGCTATATACTGAGTCAGTGTGAGGGGGTACAGGTTAGTTGAGGGTAATTTGTACATGTAGGTAGGGGTGAAGTGCATAGATAATAAACAGTGAGTAGCAGCAATGTACAAAACAATTGGAGGGGGGTCAATGTAATTGTCCGGTGGCCATTTGATTAATTGTTCAGCAGTCTTATGGCTTGGGGTTAGAAGCTGTTAAGGAGCCTTTTGGTCCTAGACTTGGCGCTCCAGCATCGCTCGCCGTGGGGTAGCAGAGAAAACAGTCTATGACTTGGGTGACTGGAGTCTCTGACAATTTTATGGGCTTTCCTCTGACACCGCCTATTATATAGGTCCTGGATTGCAGGAAGCTTGGCCCCAGTGATCAAATCAAATCAAATGTTATTAGCCACATGCGCCGAATACAACAGGTGTAGACCTTACAGTGAAATGCTGAATACAACAGGTAGACCTTACAGTGAAATGCTGAATACAACAGGTAGACCTTACAGTGAAATGCTGAATACAACAGGTAGACCTTACAGTGAAATGCTGAATACAACAGGTAGACCTTACAGTGAAATGCTGAATACAACAGGTAGACCTTACAGTGAAATGCTGAATACAACAGGTGTAGTAGACCTTATAGTGAAATGCTGAATACAACAGGTGTAGTAGACCTTATAGTGAAATGCTGAATACAACAGGTGTAGTAGACCTTACAGTGAAATGCTGAATACAACAGGTAGACCTTACAGTGAAATGCTGAATACAACAGGTAGACCTTACAGTGAAATGCTGAATACAACAGGTAGACCTTACAGTGAAATGCTGAATACAACAGGTAGACCTTACAGTGAAATGCTGAATACAACAGGTAGACCTTACAGTGAAATGCTGAATACAACAGGTAGACCTTACAGTGAAATGCTGAATACAACAGGTGTAGTAGACCTTATAGTGAAATGCTGAATACAACAGGTGTAGTAGACCTTATAGTGAAATGCTGAATACAACAGGTGTAGTAGACCTTACAGTGAAATGCTGAATACAACAGGTAGACCTTACAGTGAAATGCTGAATACAACAGGTAGACCTTACAGTGAAATGCTGAATACAACAGGTAGACCTTACAGTGAAATGCTGAATACAACAGGTAGACCTTACAGTGAAATGCTGAATACAACAGGTAGACCTTACAGTGAAATGCTGAATACAACAGGTAGACCTTACAGTGAAATGCTGAATACAACAGGTGTAGTAGACCTTATAGTGAAATGCTGAATACAACAGGTGTAGTAGACCTTACAGTGAAATGCTGAATACAACAGGTAGACCTTACAGTGAAATGCTGAATACAACAGGTAGACCTTACAGTGAAATGCTGAATACAACAGGTAGACCTTACAGTGAAATGCTGAATACAACAGGTGTAGTAGACCTTATAGTGAAATGCTGAATACAACAGGTGTAGTAGACCTTACAGTGAAATGCTGAATACAACAGGTAGACCTTACAGTGAAATGCTGAATACAACAGGTAGACCTTACAGTGAAATGCTGAATACAACAGGTAGACCTTACAGTGAAATGCTGAATACAACAGGTAGACCTTACAGTGAAATGCTGAATACAACAGGTAGACCTTACAGTGAAATGCTGAATACAACAGGTAGACCTTACAGTGAAATGCTGAATACAACAGGTAGACCTTACAGTGAAATGCTGAATACAACAGGTAGACCTTACAGTGAAATGCTGAATACAACAGGTGTAGTAGACCTTATAGTGAAATGCTGAATACAACAGGTGTAGTAGACCTTATAGTGAAATGCTGAATACAACAGGTGTAGTAGACCTTACAGTGAAATGCTGAATACAACAGGTAGACCTTACAGTGAAATGCTGAATACAACAGGTAGACCTTACAGTGAAATGCTGAATACAACAGGTAGACCTTACAGTGAAATGCTGAATACAACAGGTGTAGTAGACCTTATAGTGAAATGCTGAATACAACAGGTGTAGTAGACCTTACAGTGAAATGCTGAATACAACAGGTAGACCTTACAGTGAAATGCTGAATACAACAGGTAGACCTTATAGTGAAATGCTGAATACAACAGGTAGACCTTACAGTGAAATGCCGAATACAACAGGTAGACCTTACAGTGAAATGCTGAATACAACAGGTGTAGTAGACCTTACAGTGAAATGCTGAATACAACAGGTAGACCTTACAGTGAAATGCTGAATACAACAGGTAGACCTTACAGTGAAATGCTGAATACAACAGGTGTAGTAGACCTTATAGTGAAATGCTGAATACAACAGGTGTAGTAGACCTTACAGTGAAATGCTGAATACAACAGGTAGACCTTACAGTGAAATGCTGAATACAACAGGTAGACCTTACAGTGAAATGCTGAATACAACAGGTAGACCTTACAGTGAAATGCTGAATACAACAGGTAGACCTTACAGTGAAATGCTGAATACAACAGGTAGACCTTACAGTGAAATGCTGAATACAACAGGTAGACCTTACAGTGAAATGCCGAATACAACAGGTAGACCTTACAGTGAAATGCTGAATACAACAGGTGTAGTAGACCTTACAGTGAAATGCTGAATACAACAGGTAGACCTTACAGTGAAATGCTGAATACAACAGGTAGACCTTACAGTGAAATGCTGAATACAACAGGTAGACCTTACAGTGAAATGCTGAATACAACAGGTAGACCTTACAGTGAAATGCTGAATACAACAGGTGTAGTAGACCTTATAGTGAAATGCTGAATACAACAGGTGTAGTAGACCTTACAGTGAAATGCTGAATACAACAGGTAGACCTTACAGTGAAATGCTGAATACAACAGGTAGACCTTACAGTGAAATGCTGAATACAACAGGTAGACCTTACAGTGAAATGCCGAATACAACAGGTAGACCTTACAGTGAAATGCTGAATACAACAGGTGTAGTAGACCTTACAGTGAAATGCTGAATACAACAGGTAGACCTTACAGTGAAATGCTGAATACAACAGGTAGACCTTACAGTGAAATGCTGAATACAAAAGGTGTAGTAGACCTTATAGTGAAATGCTGAATACAACAGGTGTAGTAGACCTTACAGTGAAATGCTGAATACAACAGGTAGACCTTACAGTGAAATGCTGAATACAACAGGTAGACCTTACAGTGAAATGCTGAATACAACAGGTAGACCTTACAGTGAAATGCTGAATACAACAGGTAGACCTTACAGTGAAATGCTGAATACAACAGGTAGACCTTACAGTGAAATGCTGAATACAACAGGTAGACCTTACAGTGAAATGCTGAATACAACAGGTAGACCTTACAGTGAAATGCTGAATACAACAGGTAGACCTTACAGTGAAATGCTGAATACAACAGGTAGACCTTACAGTGAAATGCTGAATACAACAGGTAGACCTTACAGTGAAATGCTGAATACAACAGGTAGACCTTACAGTGAAATGCTGAATACAACAGGTAGACCTTACAGTGAAATGCTGAATACAACAGGTGTAGTAGACCTTATAGTGAAATGCTGAATACAACAGGTGTAGTAGACCTTACAGTGAAATGCTGAATACAACAGGTAGACCTTACAGTGAAATGCTGAATACAACAGGTAGACCTTACAGTGAAATGCTGAATACAACAGGTAGACCTTACAGTGAAATGCTGAATACAACAGGTGTAGTAGACCTTATAGTGAAATGCTGAATACAACAGGTGTAGTAGACCTTACAGTGAAATGCTGAATACAACAGGTAGACCTTACAGTGAAATGCTGAATACAACAGGTAGACCTTACAGTGAAATGCTGAATACAACAGGTAGACCTTACAGTGAAATGCCGAATACAACAGGTAGACCTTACAGTGAAATGCTGAATACAACAGGTGTAGTAGACCTTACAGTGAAATGCTGAATACAACAGGTAGACCTTACAGTGAAATGCTGAATACAACAGGTAGACCTTACAGTGAAATGCTGAATACAACAGGTGTAGTAGACCTTATAGTGAAATGCTGAATACAACAGGTGTAGTAGACCTTACAGTGAAATGCTGAATACAACAGGTAGACCTTACAGTGAAATGCTGAATACAACAGGTAGACCTTACAGTGAAATGCTGAATACAACAGTTAGACCTTACAGTGAAATGCTGAATACAACAGGTAGACCTTACAGTGAAATGCTGAATACAACAGGTAGACCTTACAGTGAAATGCTGAATACAACAGGTAGACCTTACAGTGAAATGCCGAATACAACAGGTAGACCTTACAGTGAAATGCTGAATACAACAGGTGTAGTAGACCTTACAGTGAAATGCTGAATACAACAGGTAGACCTTACAGTGAAATGCTGAATACAACAGGTAGACCTTACAGTGAAATGCTGAATACAACAGGTAGACCTTACAGTGAAATGCTGAATACAACAGGTAGACCTTACAGTGAAATGCTGAATACAACAGGTGTAGTAGACCTTATAGTGAAATGCTGAATACAACAGGTGTAGTAGACCTTACAGTGAAATGCTGAATACAACAGGTAGACCTTACAGTGAAATGCTGAATACAACAGGTAGACCTTACAGTGAAATGCTGAATACAACAGGTAGACCTTACAGTGAAATGCTGAATACAACAGGTGTAGTAGACCTTACAGTGAAATGCTGAATACAACAGGTAGACCTTACAGTGAAATGCTGAATACAACAGGTAGACCTTACAGTGAAATGCTGAATACAACAGGTAGACCTTACAGTGAAATGCTGAATACAACAGGTAGACCTTACAGTGAAATGCTGAATACAACAGGTAGACCTTACAGTGAAATGCCGAATACACCAGGTAGACCTTACAGTGAAATGCTGAATACAACAGGTGTAGTAGACCTTACAGTGAAATGCTGAATACAACAGGTAGACCTTACAGTGAAATGCTGAATACAACAGGTAGACCTTACAGTGAAATGCTGAATACAACAGGTGTAGTAGACCTTATAGTGAAATGCTGAATACAACAGGTGTAGTAGACCTTACAGTGAAATGCTGAATACAACAGGTAGACCTTACAGTGAAATGCTGAATACAACAGGTAGACCTTACAGTGAAATGCTGAATACAACAGGTGTAGTAGACCTTATAGTGAAATGCTGAATACAACAGGTGTAGTAGACCTTACAGTGAAATGCTGAATACAACAGGTAGACCTTACAGTGAAATGCTGAATACAACAGGTAGACCTTACAGTGAAATGCTGAACACAACAGGTAGACCTTACAGTGAAATGCTGAATACAACAGGTAGACCTTACAGTGAAATGCTGAATACAACAGGTAGACCTTACAGTGAAATGCTGAATACAACAGGTAGACCTTACAGTGAAATGCCGAATACAACAGGTAGACCTTACAGTGAAATGCTGAATACAACAGGTAGACCTTACAGTGAAATGCCGAATACAACAGGTAGACCTTACAGTGAAATGCTGAATACAACAGGTAGACCTTACAGTGAAATGCTGAATACAACAGGTAGACCTTACAGTGAAATGCTGAATACAACAGGTAGACCTTACAGTGAAATGCTGAATACAACAGGTAGACCTTACAGTGAAATGCTGAATACAACAGGTAGACCTTACCGTGAAATGCCGAATACAACAGGTAGACCTTACAGTGAAATGCCGAATACAACAGGTAGACCTTACAGTGAAATGCTGAATACAACAGGTAGACCTTACAGTGAAATGCCGAATACAACAGGTAGACCTTACAGTGAAATGCTGAATACAACAGGTGTAGTAGACCTTACAGTGAAATGCTGAATACAACAGGTAGACCTTACAGTGAAATGCTGAATACAACAGGTAGACCTTACAGTGAAATGCTGAATACAACAGGTGTAGTAGACCTTATAGTGAAATGCTGAATACAACAGGTGTAGTAGACCTTACAGTGAAATGCTGAATACAACAGGTAGACCTTACAGTGAAATGCTGAATACAACAGGTAGACCTTACAGTGAAATGCTGAATACAACAGGTAGACCTTACAGTGAAATGCTGAATACAACAGGTAGACCTTACAGTGAAATGCTGAATACAACAGGTAGACCTTACAGTGAAATGCTGAATACAACAGGTAGACCTTACAGTGAAATGCTGAATACAACAGGTAGACCTTACAGTGAAATGCCGAATACAACAGGTAGACCTTACAGTGAAATGCTGAATACAACAGGTGTAGTAGACCTTACAGTGAAATGCTGAATACAACAGGTAGACCTTACAGTGAAATGCTGAATACAACAGGTAGACCTTACAGTGAAATGCTGAATACAACAGGTGTAGTAGACCTTATAGTGAAATGCTGAATACAACAGGTGTAGTAGACCTTACAGTGAAATGCTGAATACAACAGGTAGACCTTACAGTGAAATGCTGAATACAACAGGTAGACCTTACAGTGAAATGCTGAATACAACAGGTAGACCTTACAGTGAAATGCTGAATACAACAGGTAGACCTTACAGTGAAATGCTGAATACAACAGGTGTAGTAGACCTTATAGTGAAATGCTGAATACAACAGGTGTAGTAGACCTTACAGTGAAATGCTGAATACAACAGGTAGACCTTACAGTGAAATGCTGAATACAACAGGTAGACCTTACAGTGAAATGCTGAATACAACAGGTAGACCTTACAGTGAAATGCTGAATACAACAGGTAGACCTTACAGTGAAATGCTGAATACAACAGGTAGACCTTACAGTGAAATGCCGAATACAACAGGTAGACCTTACAGTGAAATGCTGAATACAACAGGTAGACCTTACAGTGAAATGCCGAATACACCAGGTAGACCTTACAGTGAAATGCTGAATACAACAGGTGTAGTAGACCTTACAGTGAAATGCTGAATACAACAGGTAGACCTTACAGTGAAATGCTGAATACAACAGGTAGACCTTACAGTGAAATGCTGAATACAACAGGTGTAGTAGACCTTATAGTGAAATGCTGAATACAACAGGTGTAGTAGACCTTACAGTGAAATGCTGAATACAACAGGTAGACCTTACAGTGAAATGCTGAATACAACAGGTAGACCTTACAGTGAAATGCTGAATACAACAGGTGTAGTAGACCTTATAGTGAAATGCTGAATACAACAGGTGTAGTAGACCTACAACAGGTACAGTGAAATGCTGAATGAACACAACAGGTAGACCTTACAGTGAAATGCTGAATACAACAGGTAGACCTTACAGTGAAATGCTGAATACAACAGGTAGACCTTACAGTGAAATGCTGAATACAACAGGTAGACCTTACAGTGAAATGCCGAATACAACAGGTAGACCTTACAGTGAAATGCTGAATACAACAGGTAGACCTTACAGTGAAATGCTGAATACAACAGGTAGACCTTACAGTGAAATGCTGAATACAACAGGTAGACCTTACAGTGAAATGCTGAATACAACAGGTAGACCTTACAGTGAAATGCTGAATACAACAGGTAGACCTTACAGTGAAATGCCGAATACAACAGGTAGACCTTACAGTGAAATGCCGAATACAACAGGTAGACCTTACAGTGAAATGCTGAATACAACAGGTAGACCTTACAGTGAAATGCCGAATACAACAGGTAGACCTTACAGTGAAATGCTGAATACAACAGGTGTAGTAGACCTTACAGTGAAATGCTGAATACAACAGGTAGACCTTACAGTGAAATGCTGAATACAACAGGTAGACCTTACAGTGAAATGCTGAATACAACAGGTGTAGTAGACCTTATAGTGAAATGCTGAATACAACAGGTGTAGTAGACCTTACAGTGAAATGCTGAATACAACAGGTAGACCTTACAGTGAAATGCTGAATACAACAGGTAGACCTTACAGTGAAATGCTGAATACAACAGGTAGACCTTACAGTGAAATGCTGAATACAACAGGTAGACCTTACAGTGAAATGCTGAATACAACAGGTAGACCTTACAGTGAAATGCTGAATACAACAGGTAGACCTTACAGTGAAATGCCGAATACAACAGGTAGACCTTACAGTGAAATGCTGAATACAACAGGTGTAGTAGACCTTACAGTGAAATGCTGAATACAACAGGTAGACCTTACAGTGAAATGCTGAATACAACAGGTAGACCTTACAGTGAAATGCTGAATACAACAGGTGTAGTAGACCTTATAGTGAAATGCTGAATACAACAGGTGTAGTAGACCTTACAGTGAAATGCTGAATACAACAGGTAGACCTTACAGTGAAATGCTGAATACAACAGGTAGACCTTACAGTGAAATGCTGAATACAACAGGTAGACCTTACAGTGAAATGCTGAATACAACAGGTAGACCTTACAGTGAAATGCCGAATACAACAGGTAGACCTTACAGTGAAATGCTGAATACAACAGGTAGACCTTACAGTGAAATGCCGAATACAACAGGTAGACCTTACAGTGAAATGCTGAATACAACAGGTAGACCTTACAGTGAAATGCCGAATACAACAGGTAGACCTTACAGTGAAATGCTGAATACAACAGGTAGACCTTACAGTGAAATGCCGAATACAACAGGTAGACCTTACAGTGAAATGCTGAATACAACAGGTAGACCTTACAGTGAAATGCTGAATACAACAGGTAGACCTTACAGTGAAATGCTGAATACAACAGGTAGACCTTACAGTGAAATGCTGAATACAACAGGTAGACCTTACAGTGAAATGCTGAATACAACAGGTAGACCTTACAGTGAAATGTCGAATACAACAGGTAGACCTTACAGTGAAATGCTGAATACAACAGGTGTAGTAGACCTTACAGTGAAATGCTGAATACAACAGGTAGACCTTACAGTGAAATGCTGAATACAACAGGTAGACCTTACAGTGAAATGCTGAATACAACAGGTGTAGTAGACCTTATAGTGAAATGCTGAATACAACAGGTGTAGTAGACCTTACAGTGAAATGCTGAATACAACAGGTAGACCTTACAGTGAAATGCTGAACACAACAGGTAGACCTTACAGTGAAATGCTGAATACAACAGGTAGACCTTACCGTGAAATGCTGAATACAACAGGTGTAGTAGACCTTATAGTGAAATGCTGAATACAACAGGTGTAGTAGACCTTACAGTGAAATGCCGAATACAACAGGTAGACCTTACAGTGAAATGCTGAACACAACAGGTAGACCTTACAGTGAAATGCTGAATACAACAGGTGTAGTAGACCTTACAGTGAAATGCTGAATACAACAGGTAGACCTTACAGTGAAATGCCGAATACAACAGGTAGACCTTACAGTGAAATGCTGAACACAACAGGTAGACCTTACAGTGAAATGCTGAATACAACAGGTAGACCTTACAGTGAAATGCTGAATACAACAGGTAGACCTTACAGTGAAATGCTGAATACAACAGGTAGACCTTACAGTGAAATGCTGAATACAACAGGTAGACCTTACAGTGAAATGCTGAATACAACAGGTAGACCTTACAGTGAAATGCCGAATACACCAGGTAGACCTTACAGTGAAATGCTGAATACAACAGGTGTAGTAGACCTTACAGTGAAATGCTGAATACAAATCAAATCAAATCAAATCAAATTTTATTTGTCACATACACATGGTTAGCAGATGTTAATGCGAGTGTAGCGAAATGCTTGTGCTTCTAGTTCCGACAATGCAGTAATAACAAGTAATCTAACTAACAATTCCAAAACTACTGTCTTGTACACAGTGTAAGGGGATAAAGAATATGTACATAAGGATATATGAATGAGTGATGGTACAGAGCAGCATAGGCAAGATACAGTAGATGGTATCGGGTACAGTATGTACAAATGAGATGAGTATGTAAACAAAGTGGCATAGTATAGTATAAAGTGGCTAGTGATACATGTATTACATAAGGATACCGTCGATGATATAGAGTACAGTATATACGTATGCGTATGAGATGAATAATGTAGGGTAAGTAACATTTATATAAGGTAGCATTGTTTAAAGTGGCTAGTGATATATTTACATAATTTCCCATCAATTCCCATTTATTAAAGTGGCTGGAGTTGAGTCAGTGTCAGTGTGTTGGCAGCAGCCACTCAGTGTTAGTGGTGGCTGTTTAACAGTCTGATGGCCTTGAGATAGAAGCTGTTTTTCAGTCTCTCGGTCCCAGCTTTGATGCACCTGTACTGACCTCGCCTTCTGGATGATAGCGGGGTGAACAGGCAGTGGCTCGGGTGGTTGATGTCCTTGATGATCTTTATGGCCTTCCTGTGACATCGGGTGGTGTAGGTGTCCTGGAGGGCAGGTAGTTTGCCCCCGGTGATGCGTTGTGCAGACCTCACTACCCTCTGGAGAGCCTTATGGTTGAGGGCGGTGCAGTTGCCATACCAGGCGGTGATACAGCCCGCCAGGATGCTCTCGATTGTGCATCTGTAGAAGTTTGTGAGTGCTTTTGGTGACAAGCCGAATTTCTTCAGCCTCCTGAGGTTGAAGAGGCGCTGCTGCGCCTTCTTCACGATGCTGTCTGTGTGAGTGGACCAATTCAGTTTGTCTGTGATGTGTATGCCGAGGAACTTAAAACTTGCTACCCTCTCCACTACTGTTCCATCGATGTGGATAGGGGGGTGTTCCCTCTGCTGTTTCCTGAAGTCCACAATCATCTCCTTAGTTTTGTTGACGTTGAGTGTGAGGTTGTTTTCCTGACACCACACTCCGAGGGCCCTCACCTCCTCCCTGTAGGCCGTCTCATCGTTGTTGGTAATCAAGCCTACCACTGTTGTGTCGTCCGCAAACTTGATGATTGAGTTGGAGGCGTGCGTGGCCACGCAGTCGTGGGTGAACAGGGAGTACAGGAGAGGGCTCAGAACGCAACCTTGTGGGGCCCCAGTGTTGAGGATCAGCGGGGAGGAGATGTTGTTGCCTACCCTCACCACCTGGGGGCGGCCCGTCAGGAAGTCCAGTACCCAGTTGCACAGGGCGGGGTCGAGACCCAGGGTCTCGAGCTTGATGACGAGCTTGGAGGGTACTATGGTGTTGAATGCCGAGCTGTAGTCGATGAACAGCATTCTCACATAGGTATTCCTCTTGTCCAGATGGGTTAGGGCAGTGTGCAGTGTGGTTGAGATTGCATCGTCTGTGGACCTATTTGGGCGGTAAGCAAATTGGAGTGGGTCTAGGGTGTCAGGTAGGGTGGAGGTGATATGGTCCTTGACTAGTCTCTCAAAGCACTTCATGATGACGGATGTGAGTGCTACGGGGCGGTAGTCATTTAGCTCAGTTACCTTAGCTTTCTTGGGAACAGGAACAATGGTGGCCCTCTTGAAGCATGTGGGAACAGCAGACTGGTATAGGGATTGATTGAATATGTCCGTAAACACACCGGCCAGCTGGTCTGCGCATGCTCTGAGGGCGCGGCTGGGGATGCCATCTGGGCCTGCAGCCTTGCGAGGGTTAACACGTTTAAATGTCTTACTCACCTCGGCTGCAGTGAAGGAGAGACCGCATGTTTTCGTTGCAGGCCGTGTCAGTGGCACTGTATTGTCCTCAAAGCGGGCAAAAAAGTTATTTAGTCTGCCTGGGAGCAAGACATCCTGGTCCGTGACTGGGCTGGGTTTCTTCCTGTAGTCCGTGATTGACTGTAGACCCTGCCACATGCCTCTTGTGTCTGAGCCGTTGAATTGAGATTCTACTTTGTCTCTGTACTGGCGCTTAGCTTGTTTGATAGCCTTGCGGAGGGAATAGCTGCACTGTTTGTATTCGGTCATGTTACCAGACACCTTGCCCTGATTAAAAGCAGTGGTTCGCGCTTTCAGTTTCACACGAATGCTGCCATCAATCCACGGTTTCTGGTTAGGGAATGTTTTAATCGTTGCTATGGGAACGACATCTTCAACGCACGTTCTAATGAACTCGCACACCGAATCAGCGTATTCGTCAATGTTGTTATGTGACGCAATACGAAACATCTCCCAGTCCACGTGATGGAAGCAGTCTTGGAGTGTGGAGTCAGCTTGGTCGGACCAGCGTTGGACAGACCTCAGCGTGGGAGCCTCTTGTTTTAGTTTCTGTCTGTAGGCAGGGATCAACAAAATGGAGTCGTGGTCAGCTTTTCCGAAAGGGGGGCGGGGCAGGGCCTTATATGCGTCGCGGAAGTTAGAGTAACAATGGTCCAAGGTCTTTCCTCCCCTGGTTGCGCAATCGATATGCTGATAAAATTTGGGGAGTCTTGTTTTCAGATTAGCCTTGTTAAAATCCCCAGCTACAATGAATGCAGCCTCCGGATAAATTGTTTCCAGTTTGCAGAGAGTTAAATAAAGTTCGTTCAGAGCCATCGATGTGTCTGCTTGGGGGGGGATATATACGGCTGTGATTATAATCGAAGAGAATTCTCTTGGTAGATAATGCGGTCTACATTTGATTGTGAGGAATTCTAAATCAGGTGAACAGAAGGATTTGAGTTCCTGTATGTTTCTTTCATCGCACCATGTCACGTTAGTCATAAGGCATACGCCCCCGCCCCTCTTTTTACCAGAAAGATGTTTTTTCCTGTCAGCGCGATGCGTGGAGAAACCTGTTGGCTGCACCGCTTCGGATTGCGTCTCTCCAGTAAGCCACGTTTCCGTGAAGCACAGAACGTTACAGTCTCTGATGTCCCTCTGGAATGCTACCCTTGCTCGGATTTCATCAACCTTGTTGTCAAGAGACTGGACATTGGCAAGAAGAATGCTAGGGAGTGGTGCGCGCTGTGCCCGTCTCCGGAGTCTGACCAGAAGACCGCCTCGTTTCCCTCTCTTTCGGAGTCGTTTTTTTGGGTCGCTGCATAGGATCCACTCCGTTGTCCTGTTTGTAAGGCAGAACACAGGATCCGCGTCGCGAAAAACATATTCTTGGTCGTACTGATGGTGAGTTGATGCTGATCTTATATTCAGTAGTTCTTCTCGACTGTATGTAATGAAACCTAAGATGACCTGGGGTACTAATGTAAGAAATAACACGTAAAAAAACAAAAAACTGCATAGTTTCCTAGGAACGCGAAGCGAGGCGGCCATCTCTGTCGGTGCCGGAAGTACAAGTGCGCCGGAAGTACAACAGGTAGACCTTACAGTGAAATGCTGAATACAACAGGTAGACCTTACAGTGAAATGCTGAATACAACAGGTGTAGTAGACCTTATAGTGAAATGCTGAATACAACAGGTGTAGTAGACCTTACAGTGAAATGCTGAATACAACAGGTAGACCTTACAGTGAAATGCTGAATACAACAGGTAGACCTTACAGTGAAATGCTGAATACAACAGGTGTAGTAGACCTTATAGTGAAATGCTGAATACAACAGGTGTAGTAGACCTTACAGTGAAATGCTGAATACAACAGGTAGACCTTACAGTGAAATGCTGAATACAACAGGTAGACCTTACAGTGAAATGCTGAACACAACAGGTAGACCTTACAGTGAAATGCTGAATACAACAGGTAGACCTTACAGTGAAATGCTGAATACAACAGGTAGACCTTACAGTGAAATGCTGAATACAACAGGTAGACCTTACAGTGAAATGCCGAATACAACAGGTAGACCTTACAGTGAAATGCTGAATACAACAGGTAGACCTTACAGTGAAATGCCGAATACAACAGGTAGACCTTACAGTGAAATGCTGAATACAACAGGTAGACCTTACAGTGAAATGCTGAATACAACAGGTAGACCTTACAGTGAAATGCTGAATACAACAGGTAGACCTTACAGTGAAATGCTGAATACAACAGGTAGACCTTACAGTGAAATGCTGAATACAACAGGTAGACCTTACAGTGAAATGCCGAATACAACAGGTAGACCTTACAGTGAAATGCCGAATACAACAGGTAGACCTTACAGTGAAATGCTGAATACAACAGGTAGACCTTACAGTGAAATGCCGAATACAACAGGTAGACCTTACAGTGAAATGCTGAATACAACAGGTGTAGTAGACCTTACAGTGAAATGCTGAATACAACAGGTAGACCTTACAGTGAAATGCTGAATACAACAGGTGTAGTAGACCTTATAGTGAAATGCTGAATACAACAGGTGTAGTAGACCTTACAGTGAAATGCTGAATACAACAGGTAGACCTTACAGTGAAATGCTGAATACAACAGGTAGACCTTACAGTGAAATGCTGAATACAACAGGTAGACCTTACAGTGAAATGCTGAATACAAAAGGTAGACCTTACAGTGAAATGCTGAATACAACAGGTAGACCTTACAGTGAAATGCTGAATACAACAGGTAGACCTTACAGTGAAATGCCGAATACAACAGGTAGACCTTACAGTGAAATGCTGAATACAACAGGTAGACCTTACAGTGAAATGCCGAATACAACAGGTAGACCTTACAGTGAAATGCTGAATACAACAGGTAGACCTTACAGTGAAATGCCGAATACAACAGGTAGACCTTACAGTGAAATGCTGAATACAACAGGTAGACCTTACAGTGAAATGCTGAATACAACAGGTAGACCTTACAGTGAAATGCTGAATACAACAGGTAGACCTTACAGTGAAATGCTGAATACAACAGGTAGACCTTACAGTGAAATGCTGAATACAACAGGTAGACCTTACAGTGAAATGCCGAATACAACAGGTAGACCTTACAGTGAAATGCTGAATACAACAGGTGTAGTAGACCTTACAGTGAAATGCTGAATACAACAGGTAGACCTTACAGTGAAATGCTGAATACAACAGGTAGACCTTACAGTGAAATGCTGAATACAACAGGTGTAGTAGACCTTATAGTGAAATGCTGAATACAACAGGTGTAGTAGACCTTACAGTGAAATGCTGAATACAACAGGTAGACCTTACAGTGAAATGCTGAATACAACAGGTAGACCTTACAGTGAAATGCTGAACACAACAGGTAGACCTTACAGTGAAATGCTGAATACAACAGGTAGACCTTACAGTGAAATGCTGAATACAACAGGTAGACCTTACAGTGAAATGCTGAATACAACAGGTAGACCTTACAGTGAAATGCTGAATACAACAGGTAGACCTTACAGTGAAATGCTGAATACAACAGGTAGACCTTACAGTGAAATGCCGAATACACCAGGTAGACCTTACAGTGAAATGCTGAATACAACAGGTGTAGTAGACCTTACAGTGAAATGCTGAATACAACAGGTAGACCTTACAGTGAAATGCCGAATACAACAGGTAGACCTTACAGTGAAATGCTGAATACAACAGGTAGACCTTACAGTGAAATGCTGAATACAACAGGTAGACCTTACAGTGAAATGCTGAATACAACAGGTAGACCTTACAGTGAAATGCTGAATACAACAGGTAGACCTTACAGTGAAATGCTGAATACAACAGGTAGACCTTACAGTGAAATGCTGAATACAACAGGTAGACCTTACAGTGAAATGCTGAATACAACAGGTAGACCTTACAGTGAAATGCTGAATACAACAGGTAGACCTTACAGTGAAATGCTGAATACAACAGGTAGACCTTACAGTGAAATGCTGAATACAACAGGTAGACCTTACAGTGAAATGCTGAATACAACAGGTAGACCTTACAGTGAAATGCTGAATACAACAGGTAGACCTTACAGTGAAATGCTGAATACAACAGGTAGACCTTACAGTGAAATGCCGAATACAACAGGTAGACCTTACAGTGAAATGCTGAATACAACAGGTAGACCTTACAGTGAAATGCTGAATACAACAGGTAGACCTTACAGTGAAATGCTGAATACAACAGGTAGACCTTACAGTGAAATGCTGAATACAACAGGTAGACCTTACAGTGAAATGCTGAATACAACAGGTAGACCTTACAGTGAAATGCCGAATACAACAGGTAGACCTTACAGTGAAATGCCGAATACAACAGGTAGACCTTACAGTGAAATGCTGAATACAACAGGTAGACCTTACAGTGAAATGCCGAATACAACAGGTAGACCTTACAGTGAAATGCTGAATACAACAGGTGTAGTAGACCTTACAGTGAAATGCTGAATACAACAGGTGTAGTAGACCCTACAGTGAAATGCTGAATACAACAGGTAGACCTTACAGTGAAATGCTTACTTACAAGCAATAATGCAGTTGAAAAAATATGAATAAAAATAAGAAATTAAAGAAACAAGTAGTTGAAGCGCAGCAGTAAAATAACAATAGTGAGACTATATACAGTGCCTTGCGAAAGTATTCGGCCCCCTTGAACTTTGCGACCTTTTGCCACATTTCAGGCTTCAAACAAAAGATATAAAACTGTATTTTTTTGTGAATCAACAACAAGTGGGACACAATCATGAAGTGGAACGACATTTATTGGATATTTCAAACTTTTTTAACAAATCAAAAACTGAAAAATTGGGCGTGCAAAATTATTCAGCCCCTTTACTTTCAGTGCAGCAAACTCTCTCCAGAAGTTCAGTGAGGATCTCTGAATGATCCAATGTTGACCTAAATGACTAATGATGATAAATACAATCCACCTGTGTGTAATCAAGTCTCCGTATAAATGCACCTGCACTGTGATAGTCTCAGAGGTCCGTCAAAAGCGCAGAGAGCATCATGAAGAACAAGGAACACACCAGGCAGGTCCGAGATACTGTTGTGAAGAAGTTTAAAGCCGGATTTGGATACAAAAAGATTTCCCAAGCTTTAAACATCCCAAGGAGCACTGTGCAAGCGATAATATTGAAATGGAAGGGTATCAAATCTACCAAGACCTGGCCGTCCCTCTAAACTTTCAGCTCATACAAGGAGAAAACTGATCAGAGATGCAGCCAAGAGGCCCATGATCACTCTGGATGAACTGCAGAGATCTACAGCTGAGGTGGGAGACTCTGTCCATAGGACAACAATCAGTCGTATATTGCACAAATCTGGCCTTTATGGAAGAGTGGCAAGAAGAAAGCCATTTCTTAAAGATATCCATAAAAAGTGTCGTTTAAAGTTTGCCACAAGCCACCTGGGAGACACACCAAACATGTGGAAGAAGGTGCTCTGGTCAGATGAAACCAAAATTGAACTTTTTGGCAACAATGCAAAACGTTATGTTTGGCGTAAAAGCAACACAGCTCATCACCCTGAACACACCATCCCCACTGTCAAACATGGTGGTGGCAGCAATCATGGTTTGGGCCTGCTTTTCTTCAGCAGGGACAGGGAAGATGGTTAAAATTGATGGGAAGATGGATGGAGCCAAATACAGGACCATTCTGGAAGAAAACCTGATGGAGTCTGCAAAAGACCTGAGACTGGGACGGAGATTTGTCTTCCAACAAGACAATGATCCAAAACATAAAGCAAAATCTACAATGGAATGGTTCAAAAATAAACATATCCAGGTGTTAGAATGGCCAAGTCAAAGTCCAGACCTGAATCCAATCGAGAATCTGTGGAAAGAACTGAAAACTGCTGTTCACAAATGCTCTCCATCCAACCTCACTGAGCTCGAGCTGTTTTGCAAGGAGGAATGGGAAAAAATGTCAGTCTCTCGATGTGCAAAACTGATAGAGACATACCCCAAGCGACTTACAGCTGTAATCGCAGCAAAAGGTGGCGCTACAAAGTATTAACTTAAGGGGGCTGAATAATTTTGCACGCCCAATTTTTCAGTTTTTGATTTGTTAAAAAAGTTTGAAATATCCAATAAATGTTGTTCCACTTCATGATGGTGTCCCACTTGTTGTTGATTCTTCACAAAAAAAATACAGTTTTATATCTTTATGTTTGAAGCCTGAAATGTGGCAAAAGGTCGCAAAGTTCAAGGGGGCCGAATACTTTCGCAAGGCACTGTACATGGGTTACCGGCACAGAGTCAATGTGCGGGGGCACCAGTTAGTCAAGGAGATTGAGGTAATATGTACAGTTGAAGTCGGAAGTTTACATACACCTAGGTTGCATGGCACAAGTAATTTTTACAACAATTGTTTACAGACAGATTATTTCCCTTATCATTCACTGAATCACAATTCCAGTGGGTCAGAAGTTTACATACACTGAGTTGGCTGTGCCTTTAAACCAGAAAATTATGTAATGGTTTTAGAAGCTTCTGATAGGCTAATTGACATCATTTTAGTCAATTGGAGGTGTATCTGTGGATGTATTTCAAGGCCTACCTTCAAACTCAGTGCCTCTTTGCTTGACATCATGGGAAAATCAAAAAAATCAGCCAAGATCTCAGAAAAAAAAATATTGACCACCACAAGTCTGGTTTATCCTTGGGTTGCAATTTCCAAACACCTGAAGGTACCACGTTCATCTGTACAAACAATAGTACGCAAGTATAAACACCATGGGACCAAGTAGCAGTCATACCTCTCAGGAAGGAGACGCGTTCTGTCTCCTAGAGATTCACGTACTTTGGTGGGAAAAGTTCAAATCAATCCCAGAACAACAGCAAAGGACCTTGTGAAGGTGCTGGAGAAAACAGGTACAAAAGTATCTATATCCACAGATAAACAAGTCCTATATCGACATAACCTGAAAGGCTGCTCAGCAAGGAAAAAGCCACTGCTCCAAAACCACCATAAAAAAGCCAGACTATGGTTTGCAACTGCACATGGGGACAGAGATGGTACTTTTTGAAGAAATGTCCTCTGGTCTGATGAAACAAAAATAGAACTGTTTGGCCATAATGACCATTGTTATGTTTGGAGGAAAAAGGGGGAGGCTAGCAAGCCGAAGAACACCATTCCAACCGTGAAGCACGGGGTGGCAGCATCATGTTGTGGGGGTGCTTTGCTGCAGGAGGGACTGGTGCACTTCACAAAATAGATGGCTTCATGAGGCAGGAAAATGATGTGGATATATTGAAGCAACATCTCAGGACATCAGTCAGGAAGTTAAAGCTTGGTCGCAAATGGGTCTTCCAAATGGACAATGACCACAAGCATACTTCCAAAGTTGTGGCAAAATGGCTTAAGGACAACAAAGTCAAGGTATTGGAGTGGCCACCACAAAGCCCTGACCTTAATCCTATAGAAAATGTGTGGACAGAACTGAAAGAGCATGTGCGAGCAAGGAGGCCTACAAACCTGACTCAGTTACAGCAGCTCTGTCAGGAGGAATGGGCCAAAATTCCCCCCAACTTACTGTGTGAAGCTTGTGGAAAGCTACCCAAAACGTTTGACCCAAGTTAAATAATTTAAAGGCTACGCTACACAATACTAATTGAGTGTATGTAAACTTCTGGCCCACTGGGAATGCACTAAATGAAATAAAATCTGAAATAAATAATTCTCTCTACTATTATTCTGACATTTCATATTCTTAAAATAAAGTGGTGATCCTAACTGACTGAAGACAGGGAGTTTTTACTTGGATTAAATGTTAGAAATCGTGAAAAGCTGAGTTTAGGGTTGTGGTTTTAGGGTTGGACCACTTTAGAACACACGTCGTTCACATAATTATGTACGTATTGTTGTCAAAGATATGTGTAGGAAAAGCGTGAGATAATCAGCAACATTCAGTCCAGTTTATTGCCATCAGATAATAAAGTCTGATTGGTTCCTGAGGCTTGGCTCTGAACATTCTGGTTCCAAAGATCAGTGACAATGACAAAATCACCAACTCAAACTGAGGATCAACTTTGATCATAGATCACATGATATACTTTACTGTTACTTGCTGGCAATAAACTTTACTGCATGTTGGTGATTCTGATGCCAGTAACCACTCCAGCTCACTCCTGCTAGATTAACCCCGTCAGCCCTGCCATTCAGACCAGCAAACCTCTGGTTACTGGCCCACCACTCTAATCTTTATGTTACCACCACCCCCTAGTGCCACTCCCTGTAGATAAGAGATGGGTGTGCACAGGAAAAGTAATAGCCTTTTTTTGTATTTATTTCACATGAATTTATTGATATACAGTATGTTTTACTAACTTCATAAGTACTGTTCAAGTAACAAGCACTTAACAATAAACACATGCATTCACTCATCATTCCTTCACTGTAGAGATGAGTTTAAACAGGAAACATACAGTCTGTGCACTTGGATTGATTAAAACATATCAATATTGTGGGGTAAATACAGTGTCGTTCTCTCTCTGCCAATAGTAAACCTTCTCCAACACTGAGTAAAAGTCTCACTCATCTTTAGAGGTCTCCGTCTCTGACTCTCCCAGGTCGTCCAGCCTACCTGACACAACACCCCTAACAAGCCTATCCATCCTAAAAGTGTGCAGGGCAAGGTCACTAATCTACCTTGGTTTGGAATTGTGTTATACATTTCATCAAGACCTTTACAGACGTCCCCCCCTTCCTTCTCTAGACCCAGTAGACAGGACCAGACGCTGACCGGTATTCCCCATGTTCACCATGACACACACCACGGTTCAGTGGACAGTAGATCTGATCTGGTTCTACACATGGACTGTGATGGTGAATCCTATCAGATTGTGAAGAAGCCAACTTGATGAGTTTCTCCTGACCCAGCCCAACATAATTCACTAAGTGGAGGTCCCTACATGCTCTTTCTTCTCTTCAGTGGTTTGGGGTCACTTCTCCCACTGCAACATACCACATGACACTGGTCAACATATTGACTCATCAGAAACCCATTTAAGACGGTTGTTAAATAATGTTGGATCTTATTTGGTGTCAACATTAGACATCATCTAATAATTTTTCATCAACAGAGAATAAACATTATCTTTCAGATTATGTGCATTTGATTTCCTATTTTTGATAAATGTAGTTTATTTTCAGGACATCTCCTCCCTATTTTTCAATGTGCCGGAAGTTGAAAAACAATTGCAATAAATATGCCCTTGTCGGGAAACATAAGGTGAACATATCTAGCCTTGCAACAAGGGAAATAGCCTGTGTGGATAACGACCATTAGATACAGTCAAAATGCGCTAGCAAGCTAAACATCCATGCCATCTCTATGGGAATGCTAACTGCAATAACGTTGGCATCGTCGTGCTTGCACTAGCTACAGGAAAACAAACATTTAAAAAATGCAACATTTGTCCTGAACATAAACATATAGTAGTTACAGTATATTAAGCCAACACCTAGTGACCTCGTCAAGAGATTTGGACCTCGTGGCATAACGGGTAAGGTGTTGGCTTCACAGTCACTAGATCTGGGCTTGAGTCCCGGTCGGGGCTACTATATGTTTCAAGTTCTGTGCACTTTAGTACATAGTCTTGACAAATGTAATTCACATTTACTGATGGTTTTGCTTGTCTGTCAATGGGCCGGCAGTTGAAAGACAAACGCACGATAATGCAACCTACTCCGAGAGCGTTTGGGGAGCATATTGTTAAATGTAAGCAAGCGGATATACTTTGAGCCTTGAAGACACACTGCGTTTCACAACGCCTCTACTTCTTTATAGTATTAGTGTCATTGGTACAAAACAGACATAAGTATTTACCCACCCAATATCCCTCATGATCATCCATTATCTACGATGGAGAGTCATGAATAATGATCATTATCATTTAAAACAAAATAGTTGAGTTATCACTCACTACCTTCAAATCACTATCTGGCACGTCATCCAATTAAATGCCAGTGAGATGTAATATGCATCAGAGGGGCATGAGCGTTCATCACATGTATTACTCATGAGAATCAAATGCTTCGGGACATCAAGCCAAGAGTGATTGTAATATGCATTATAACTAGTTCATATTAATATTCATACTACTGTGCATGAGAAGGTAGAAGTGTGCTGTACAAGGAAACAGACGTTATCATGTAGATGTTCATAACCATGTACTATAGTGTACCGCACTTCCAAAGCACTTATCTCTGACCGATAAACCCACTGCAGCCTCCTTCTGTTCTCCATGGATGACCTTTTAGTAAGTGAGAAAAGATCCAGAGAGCACTTCGTTTAATAGGACGCTTATAAGTGTGGTATGACTTTGTAAAGCATTTGTGTAGAGCTTACGAATGAATGCCTTATAAAGCCTTTTTATGTCTGTTTGTTTCAGAAAATGTGACCCAAGTTACAAGTGTAACTGAACTGGGTCACAATGTCGAAAAGACTTCATAGCAGCCTGTTGGTTATGGTTCTAATTTTTCTATATAAAACACAAGACACCTCCAACAGCAGTCATTAACTTATTTATTATACTGAATTTACAAAATGAAAAGTAAAAGACTTGAATAAACAGTATTGTACATTTTTATTCCTGTATTTAATGATCTTCTTTTGAAAAGTGTTCCACTGTACACAAGGCTGATGAAGTTTAGAACCTTTTTAAAAACACCCAGAAGATAAAGTGGACTTTCCCGGTGTCGGGGCACGGAAGGAAGGCGGACACAGGTTCGGACACAACCTCTTTACTGCCAATGAGATGCAGGGAACCCAGTTTACCCATAATAACGCCCAGACTTCTGGTACATGTGGGGGAATAGATGGTAGAAACGAACTGATAATACTCTGCCATCTTGTGCTTCTACATGCTTATTGTGGTCTTACTACAGTCTATAGCAACTAAACATCGCTCAATGTTTCTATCCCATACATACACTTAAAATAACAGTTGCATATTTAACAGTTAATCCCCACCAGGCTTTAAATGGAGCCTTTGGAGATGAAAAACAAAAAGGAGTAGGATCTCAGTGGCCTTCCTTCCTTCCTTCCCTTGACCGCTAACACTGAGATTAGAGTTCAGCCCAGGTTTAGGATCAGATAAACAATCAAACAATCTGAAGGTTAACCAGTTGGGTGATGAATAAATCTGACCCTGCTTCAGTGGTTAGGGGAGAATTAAGACCTCAAAATGTAACCTGTCCAGGTACACAGCTCTCAGACCAGTCTCTCTGTCCAACACAGAGCACTAATAACTGGAACACATCGGATGTTGGCCTAAATGCAAACTTTTTCAGACAGCACTTTGTCAGACACATTTTTTATAAGGCATTCAAGTTTAGCTTTCATATCTTTAAACGGTCAATTAGAAATAGTAATGGTCACAATGTCTAAATCCCCATATTGGGTTTTGTACTGAGTGAGGAGGGTACATCTCATCACTCCTCTGTTGTCAAACCATTTCACAAACACAGCTAACTGAATGGAGATACTTTATATTTTGCCACATCAATATAAGGAAGCGTTAAACATCGCTGCCGTCTAAACATGTCCAGTAGTCATTGTTGTTAAACACCTGTAGGAGGGATGGCGGAGAGAGAAGTTCCTTTAATATTCTTTACCCCAGACCACACAGAGCAGCATGACCTATTCCAATACAAACTAATTCAACAAATGGAAACTAAAACAACGGTGACTTCAACATGGTGATTTGTAACCGTGATGACCGAAATATTTAAAAAATAATTGTAAAAAGCAAAAGTCAATCTCTTCGGTTTGGAATGAAATTCTTACAGTATGGAAAAAAGAAGAAAAATAACATTCACCTTCATTGTCACTGAATGATATGATGCATCGTACAGGGCAGGGTAGATGGGAAAGTAATATAAATACTTCAGGGTTGGGGAGAGTATAGCATTGCCCCCTTAAGAACAGAAAAACAGATACTCCACAGTATTGACAGATGCCCACACAGCCCTGGGTGTGTGTGTGTGTGAGGGTTATCTTTAGGGTTCGAGGGGTGTGTGTGTGTGTGGAGGTGATGGAGTCACAGGTTTACCTGAAGGGGCACCCTGCTCTCTCCCTACACCTATGGGTGCGATGGGTGGCAACAAAAGGCATGCTGAACTGAGAGAGGTTGTATATAGAAACTCCCCTGGCCAGAGGAGCAAAGGGGCGGGGAGCCAGCAGGGGGTGGGGCAGACACTGGGCTGTATGGCGTGGTAATGGAGGGCAATATGGGGGAAGTTGGAATTATCTGGGGCAAATTGGTAATGTGGAGCAACTGAGGGCTGATACAGGAGCATTGGATGGTAGTGTGAGGGAAAGTTGGGGACAGATAGCTAACGAGAGCAGTTTAAGGGCCGCGGTGTTAGAAGGTCTTCCTGTGTATGGCCCGTGCTCTGTCCTCCTCATACTCCTTCTTACTGACCCACATCTTCTTAAAGGTGTCCAACGACGCCAGGATGGAGCCACTACACAGAACACAAGAGGGATGAGAGGTGAGTGAGTGCCATCAGGTCGTAAATCACAGCTGGCCTGGAACATTGCTTGCTGCCTCCAGCCATTAGGGATTCAGTTTCAATGACTCAATATTTTGGACAAACACGGACAAAACATCAACACATTTAAACTAGCAAGGGCAATGATCACAAATGAGTCATAACGTGACTAATAGTCTAGGTTATCTATTTGTGTGGCCATTTATTTAGCGAGCTACAAACACAGAGACTTTTTCACCCCCATGTCGTTTTTCTGCGGCTACAGCTAGAGATGCAGGTGTCATATGGTTAGCTAGCAAGACATATGAAGCACTTTGCTAGCTAGCGATGCTGAACTCGAACGACTGTTATCCGCAGTTAGCATATGTCTTAGTTGTCCATCCAATATATTTGGCATCGATCAAAATGGGCAGGGAGGCAGGCAAGTTCCCATTCAGTTATTCAAAATGTGGGTTGGGACCAGCATGCATTGGGTTGGCAGGCAAGCTGCAGAATGGCGAGCAGGCTACCATTCCCCATCGTTTATCAGTGCTACTTTTGACGGCCAACCTCGAGCGGAAAAAGTTTGAGAGGGTTTATCTACTGTTCACTCGTTAGATTTTAGCTCATCTCGCTCTGGCTAACATTAGTTGTTCATCTTGTTGATGTGGATAGGAAACTGAGGGAGAGAGAGCCTAACTTTTCATGGTTGTTTGAGCAAAAAGACTGTAAAGTTCCCAAAAGTAAGAGGACTCCTGTGGTGTTTACATATTTTCAGGTGTATTTTGTGGCTTTTGGTGAATGCGTTCTAATGATCTAATGTCACGCTGTTCCAACTGCCTGTAAACACACAGTCCAGTTCAAAGTGAATGACGGCAGGCCTGTGTTGCATATGGCTTATTTGCAAATAGGACTACTGTAGCTCTGATTGGCTATGGCACACCGGTCTGTGTAGAGTCAGGTCCTGGACAAGACAGATGTTTTTATTAGGTTTTAATTTACCTTGGTGTCTATCAATTTTCCAAACGCACGGCCGCTTTCCCACTCTATATTGCTATAGAATTTTCCCAAATGCCTCACTCTACGTCATTCCCAAGCATTCTATGAAAGTATGAACACTTAAGATATGGTAATTTTCAAGTTGTCGCTTGTCAGAAAATGTAAAAATATGAACAGATTTTAATACGATTTCATGTTTCTAAAACCCTTTAAAAAC
The DNA here is from genome assembly GCF_045791955.1 of Oncorhynchus clarkii lewisi. Taxonomy (NCBI): domain Eukaryota; kingdom Metazoa; phylum Chordata; class Actinopteri; order Salmoniformes; family Salmonidae; genus Oncorhynchus; species Oncorhynchus clarkii. The sequence goes on from NC_092175.1 coordinate 7,867,998, forward strand.
AGCCCGCGCCATGGTTCATAAAATTATATAAAACGCGCAGGAATTCGTGGTAGAAAGGTAGCTCCAGTAAATGGAGCATAACTTTTGAATGGTTTAGGCTAGAGACATACGGTTTTCAGCGATGTTAAAAGCGCAAGCATGACCGCCACTGTGCTCTGTTTTTCCCTCTATGGCACTCAGAGGCTGCGTGACACCGGAGCCTAGTCAGACTGGTCTGTGCTAAAGAGGCAAAATGAAAAGACACTATGTATCCACTTTGCTCGCGCTGCTCCAATAATTACACACATGTAACAGAAGACTTGTCAATTTCTGCACACCCCGGCTCGCCATCGCGGCTAAATTAGATTTAAAGATGCACAGAAAGAGTGGACGGGGAGACGCAGGTGAGTAATGGTTGGTAGAGGATGCAGCTGGCTGATCACAGCGGACACACGTGATTTTGAATGGAGCACTGATCCTGATCTGACGTCATGCTATTGATTCCCTTATTAGAATGCGTAGGGATGCATTCTGTGCTCAGTCAATGATTTCCATACTTTTTTCCCCCCCCTCTTCGGATCTACATGGACAGCCTATTCTGAGATCAAAAACGGCGAACACCGCCAATAAGCAACGAGTTTGCATCCCTGGTGTGTGTGTGTGTGTGTGTGGTGATCTCTTACCCAATCCACGTGGAGTACAACCTCTCCTGAGGGGCGGAGATCTAGACATAAAACAGAGCAAGGGAGACAGGAAGTCAGCAGGGGTTTGCTGATGTGACATCATCCTGCCAACATATGCTAAAAAACATCAGGCGTATATACTAACATGCTGAGCTCTGGCCAAGAAGAGGCCCCTGGGCATGAACTTGTTAGCTACTATACCTTGATTTTCACATCTTTGGGAGCGAGCTTCTTCACTTCGCTTAGTAGCCTGTCACCGAAGCCTACAGCAGAAAAGACTATGTTAGCTAACAGGGTGTGTGTGTTTCTGTGCAATGCTGAGCTAAGGAGCCTTAAACCACATGAGAAAACAACCACTTCCCAATCACAACATACTGGTATTAGTTGATGTTGAACAGTCAGTTTGTGTGCGTGTGTGTGTGTGTAACCTTTGAGCAGTGTGGATCCTCCAGACAGTACGATGTTGGAGAAGAGTGTGCGTCGGAGGTCCATGTCAGACTTCTGGATAGCGAAGGCCAGCACCTCGTGGATCCCCTCGCTCTCGTCTCCGATCAAGTCTGGCCTGAACAGCAGCTCTGGTGCTCGGAACCGGGCTGGACCAATCTGGACAGGGGGGGCAGAGGTCAAAAGTCAAAGTTAGGGTCAACTGGGTGTCAGAGATTAGGCTCAGGGTCATCATGGTGATTATGATGTTGTTGATGTTTGTAATCCTTCAAAAGAAAACAAAAAAGGTGTGTGTGTGTGTTAAACACGAACATCCAGCGTGCTGCCGTCGGGGAGGGTGTACTGGGCCTTATCTGTCTCCAGAGTCTCATCCTTCTGGGGGTTCAGGGACAGGTAGCAGGCTCTCTGAGGACAGAAACACACACATTATCGACACATTCCTATAGACAGCTATAAAGCCCTGTGTTTCTTTTTGTTTGGTGACACATGTGTGTGTGTGTGAGTGTGGGTCACACACGCACACAGTCCGTCTCGTACCTCTTTGATGGTGCGAACCACCTCAAACTCGGCGGAGGTGTGAAAGTCGTAGCCCTCTTTGCGAAGTAGCAGTCGGAGGTAGCGGGACACGTCCCTGCCAGCGATGTCCACCCGCATGATGGAGTGGGGGATGGCAAAGCCCTCGTAGATGGGCACCGCATGGGTCACCCCGTCGCCCGCATCTAACACCACTCCCGTGGTGCGCCCTGTCGCATAGCTGAGCAAGAGAGGTATGAGAGTATAACATACACACAAAAGCGTGAGTGAGACACTACCACACACAAACACACAGTGAAACACACTCACAGACTGAGGACTGCCTGCATGGAGATAAAGAGGGCAGGGACATTGAAGGTCTCGAAGAAAACCTCAGCAGCCTTCTCCCTGTTCTTACTGGGGTTCAGGGGAGCTTCAGTCAACAAGACAGGGTGCTGGAGGGAAGGAGAGAGAAGGACAGTTTTATCGTCTGTGACTAAAGATAGTGACCGTGGCTACTGAAGGAAGCGTGTGGTCGACTGTTCGGCAATGACCACCAAAACAAGGAATGAGGTTGTGAAGAGAGGAGAGCTCACCTCCTCTGAGAAGGTCTGCAGCTGTTCCTTGGAGTAGACGTACTGCCAGATCCTCTCCATGTCGTTCCAGTCCTTCACTATGCCGTGCTCCATGGGATACCTCACTGACAGCAACCCTCTGTGCTCCTGAGAGGGGAGGGGGTAAGAGAAGGGTTAGATAGAGGCTTGTTGAGACAGGCCCACTCATAGTGTGTGTGTGTGTGTGTGTGTGTGTGTGTAAGCCTATGGTGTGAAGCCTACCTCTGCTTTGGGTCCGATGAAGAGGTCCCCCTCCAGGGCTCCTGCCATTACACGCACATGCTTGGGACGGCCCACACTGGATCACACACACAGTGGAACACAACAGAGTCATAAACACAACACAAATCCCTTGGATGCTATCTGACTGAATATCAGCGGTGTGTTGTTGATGTAGGATAAGTAAAAATGGAGATCTTACTAGTTGGGGAAGCAGTATTTGGGGATCTGGTCTCCAGCAAAGCCAGCTTTGACAACGCCTGAACCCTGGGGAGAGAAAGAACGATATAGGTAAATAGGAGTAGAAATTAAAACAGAGAGGAGAGAAATGGGTCCATATTGAGCTAAAAACCGCTTGTGTTGTCTGTCCCCACCCAATGCAATTAGCACTCCTCATGTGTGTGTCTCACAAGACACCGCCTGAAGCTGAAGAAGGCATCATCCCTCTCTGGATGAGATATTACACTTTGCAGCCTTTGTCTGCTGGGTCATGGCAGCATCACAGTCCCTTCTTTATAATTCAACTTTTCATAAGGGTTTGAGTACCATTCTAGTAAAACAGTATGCTACTTTTATAGCTTTAAAAACAGAGCCCATGACAGGCCTCGGAGCTAATCAGGGCAACAGATGACACAGGTAGTAAGTAGTACGTTGACAACAACCTGCAAGGTCGAGTACACTCATTCAGGATAAATATTCTAGCAAATAAAATTGAAAATGCACTTTCAAGTAGGTATTTTTTGGATTGACTTTGTTCATTTTTAGACTGGTATGCCCTAAGGCGCATGATCAGTGACTGATGGTGATAGTTAGCGCTTGCTAATGCTGCTAGCTAGCAAATTTCTCTGGCAATGCAGAGCTAGCATCAGGGTCGTCCAATCCAACTCCAACAACCGGTAAACAGTATAAGTTATGTATGTTAGACAAGTAGTATGAAGCTGTGACTTGGAGTATTGCTTCTCCATACTATGTCATGTATTCCCTGTAAATCTGGTGATGTTTTTCCTCCTGTTCGGAGAATGTGTAATTGAAGTCGCTTGCAATATTTACCATTATACCAAGTTGACCACTAGATGTCATTGTTTCTGCTATACCGCCACACTATCCATTTGGCTGGACTCTTGTGTGTATCAAATATATCACAACATTTCCTTTGCAACTTTAGATGGTAAACCAATCGATTTAGCTCAATTCAAGCCAGTCCTCCATGAAAGCAATTCAGTTTGCCCATCTCTTAGCAACCTAATACTTCAACCCAACTCCCCTTGAATAGTCCAACAAGTGGCAGCTCTCTGAGAGGGCTATCCCTATTCAATTCCCATATGAGTACATTTTCCGACAAGCCCAAAATGTTGATGGATAAATGGGCTAAAATAAAACAACACAAATGTTGTGACAACCCTAATAAAATAATGAATTGCATGGCAGTCTTTTCATGGCAGTTTCCCATTTTTTATTAGTATCAGGAAACAGCTCTATATGTATGTGATTAGTGACATTTACCAACAACAACAAAAAACACCAATTGCAAAACCCCTATACAGTGTGTGTTCGGGTCTTTCACCATTAAAGACCATCAGAGACCATAACATTGAAACCATTAGAACTCCTCTAGTCGAATAGTTTGCTTGTTCACCAGGAATGGTCTAACAAAAAAATATCAATTTGGGTGCAAATCAAATAGCTTAATTTCTCCAGGACAAAATTACATTTTATGAAAATAATGTTTCAGGAATGTCAATCCTATCGGTTTCTAACTACTGCAAAAAAATATCAGAACAATCGGAGATGGTGGGTGTCATGGCTTGCTGAAATGACATGGAACGACTCAGCATAGATGGCTAGCCGTTAGCAAGCCAAGGTGGGGTTCATCTCCCGGCGACATAATGTGTCTAGCCGGTGTTGCAGCTAGTTACCTAGTAGCTGATGTGACTATAATTTTATCATATGCATCTTGTTATTCTTCCAGCACATAAAATATGATGGAGATGTGAGATGTAGCTAGCGTTATACAGCGTTTAAATGAAAAACCAAGCAACGTAAACTGGATAGCTAGCACTCGCAAGCTGGTTCTACAGCACACAAGTTAGCTAGCAAGCTATGCAATGCAACAAAACTAAATCGACAAAGAGACATTCTACACGCCATGCACATGGGAAGAGCTAACTATCTAGATGCAACTGGAATATATTGATGAATAGCAAGCTAGTACACAGTATTCAATACTGTCAGCTAACAAAGCTTCCGATACAATAAGCTAGCTAACCTTCCTGGCTAGTCATTTAGCGGGCAAGTCAGGGTGTGGGTGAGTGACATCATACTTACATTATCGATCACAACCGGCTGGTTAGCTATAATGTCATAGGACTCCATGACGAACTGATTGTTTAAGATATGTTTCAATAATTCCTTCAATAAAATGTGGCCTATTGGATATTTTAATCATGTAAATAACGCCCTGTCACTCTGGGTTCATGCGACTCGCTGCCGATGCTTGCTTTGATCACAACCCAACATGGTGTCTGGTTGTCTAGACGGACACTGGCAACAGCCAATCGCATTGCTGCCAGCTGGAGTTTACGTGATCACTGTTAAACCCTCTATTCAGGGTTGTCAGCGGGTGCACCGTCTTTGGCTGGCTGGCTGGCTGGCTTTTCCATCATCTTCATGAATACGTTTATCTTCAGCTAAATCAACTTTGCTCCCTTGACAAGATGACTAGATGAGCATTAGAGAAGTTATATTTATGTGCATGTTTTTGAAATCATGGTTCATTAGCATTGGTAATGAGCTATTACTGAATATAAGTTATGTGTAGTGTATCTGTCGTAAATTCCAGAACACCCAAAAATGCTTAGATAAAAAAAAAATGACAGTGTTTCTTTCTCTTTAAGAATAAAGTATCTGTAAATCAGAAGGACTGTTGTGTATTTTTGGCACTGAGGTATGGATTTTTGGCGGTCAGTAGGACAGTCAGACCTCTGACAAGCAAAGCAAGAAAAAGCAAGACCTAGAAAGAATAACGCCATGACTTTGGCGATTTCCCTTCAAAATAATAGTATTATAATGACGATGGTAAAAAATTATACAAATGGAAAAAAATCGTAAGATTTTGTGAGGAAATGTTAGCACTTACAATTTTGTTTAACCAGTTAAATTAAACTAAATGTCATCGAAAATGTAATCAACATAATACCCAAAAGTAATTATAATGAGAGGGCAAAAAACAACTAGTAATGCTGTATACTCCAATAAAGTAAAAATAGTTGAAAAACACAATACAAATATAATAAAATTATGAAATATGAAATATAATGTATTTCTATTCAACCAAACTGTATGAATAAGGCTTGAAATTAAAGTCAGAAGTCGAAGTCAGAAGTTTACATACACCTTAGCCAAATACATTTAAACTCAGTTCTTCACAATTCCTGACATTTAATTCCAGTAAAAAGTCCCTGTTTTAGGTCAGTTAGGATCACTTTATTTTAAGAATGTGAAATGTCAGAATTATAGTAGAGAGAATTATTTATTTCAGCTTTTATTTCTTTCATCACATTCCAGGTGGGTCAGACATTTTACACACACTCAATTAGTATTTGATAGAATTGCCTTTAAATTGTTTGACTTGGGATCAAACATTTCAGGTAGCCTTCCACAAGCTTCCACAATAAGTTGGGTGAATTTTGTCCCGTTCCTCCTTACAAAGCTGGTGTAACGGAGTCAGGTTTGTAGGCCTCCATGCTTTTTCAGTTCTGCCCACAATTTTTTTTATGGGATTGAGGTCAGGGCTTTGTAATGGCCACTCCAATATATTGACTTTGTTGTCCTTAAGCAAAATTGCCACAACTTTGGAAGTATGCTTGTGGTCATGGTCCATTTGGAAGACCCATTTGCAACCAAGGTTTAACTTACTGACTAATGTTGTGAGATGTTGCTTCAATATATCCACATAATTTTGCTTCCTCATGATGCCATCTATTTTCTGAAGTGCGCCAGTCTCTCCTGCAGCAAAGCACCCCCACAACATGATGCTGCCACCCCCGTGCTTCACGGTTGGGATGGTGTTCTTCGGCTTGCAAGCCTCCCCCTTTTTCCTCCAAACATAACGACGGTCATTATGGCCAAACAGTTCTATTTTTGTTTCATCAGACCAGAGGACATTTCTCCAAAAAAATACAATATTTGTTCCCATGTGCAGTTGCAAACCGTTGTCTGGCTTTTTTATGGCGGTTTTGGAGCAGTGGCTTCTTCCTTGCTGAGCGGCCTTTCAGGTTGTGTCGATATACTGTGGATATAGATACTTTTGTACCGGTTTCCTCCAGCATCTTCACAAGGTCCTTTGCTGTTGTTCTGGGATTGATTTTCACTTTTCCCACCAAAGTATGTTAATCTCTAGGAGAGAACGTGTCTCCTTCCTGAGTGGTATGACGGCTGCTTGGTCCCATGATGTTTATACTTGCGTACTATTGTTTGTACAGATGAACGTGGTACCTTCGGGCATTTCAAAATTGCTCCCAAGGATGAACCAGACTTGTCTACAATTTTTTGTCTGAGGTCTTGGCTGATTTCTTTTAATTTTCCCATGATGCCAAGCAAAGAGGCAGTGAGTTTGATGGTAGGCCTTGAAATACATCCATAGGTACACCTCCAATTGACTCAAATTATGTCAATTAGCCTATCAGAAGCCACTTAAAGCCATAAAGACATAATTTTCTGGAATTTTCCAAGCTGTTTAAAGCCACAGTCAACTTAGTGTATGTAAACATCTGACCCACTGGAATTGTGGTGCAGTGAATTATAAGTGAAATAATCTGTCTGTAAACAATTGTTGGAACAATTACTTGTGTCATGCACAAAGTAGATGTCCTAACCAACTTGCAAAAACTATAGTTTGTTAACAAGAAATTTGTGGAGTTGTTGAAAAAGAAGTTTTAATGACTCCAACCTATGTAAACTTCCGACTTCAACTGTATGTACACTGTATATATATATATATATATACAGTAGTATGTGGACACCTCTTCAAATTAGTGGATTTGGCTATTTCAGCCACACCCATTGCTGATAGGTATATAAAGTTAAGAACACAGCCATGCAATCTCAATTGATACATTTTTTTGTAAAGTGGCATTACTGAAGTGCTCAGTGACTTTCACCGTGACACCGTCATAGGAGTGAGTCCACCTTTCCAACATGTCAGTTCATCAAATTTCTGCCCTGAGCTAGAGCTGCCCCAGTCAACTGTAAGTGTTGTTATTGTGAAGTGGAAACGTCTAGGAGAAATGTAAAAATCATCTGTCCTCAGTTGCAATACCCACTACCGAGTTCCATACTTCCTCTAGAAGCAGAGTCAGCACAATAACTGTTTGTCGGTAGCGTCATGAAATGTGTTTCCATGGCCGAGCAGCCATGGATCACCGTGCTCAATGCCAAGCGTCGGCTGGAGTGGTGTAAAACTTGCACCATTTGACTCTGGAGCAAAAGTGTTCTCTGAGGTGATGAATCCCGATTCACCATTTGACTCTGGAGCAGTGGAAAAGTGTTCTCTGAGGTGATGAATCCCGATTCACCATTTGACTCTGGAGCAGTGGAAAAGTGTTCTCTGAGGTGATGAATCCCGATTCACCATTTGACTCTGGAGCAGTGGAAACGTGTTCTCTGAGGTGATGAATCCCGATTCACCATTTGACTCTGGAGCAGTGGAAAAGTGTTCTCTGAGGTGATGAATCCCGATTCACCATTTGTCAGTCCGATGGACGAATCTGGGTTTGGCGGATGCCAGGAGAACGCTACCTGACCCAATGCATAGGTCCAACTGTAAAGTTTGGTGGAGGAAGAATAATAGTATGCGGCTGTTTTTCATGGTTCGGGCTAGGCCCCTTAGTTCCAGTGAAGGGAAATCTTAATGCTACAGCATACAATGACATTCCAAATGAATCTGTGCTTCCAACTATGTGGCAAAGATTTGGGGAAGGCCTTTTGCTGTTTCAGCATGACAATGCCCCTGTGCTCAAAGCGGGGTCCATCCAGAAATGGTTTGCAGAGATTGGTGTGGAAGAACTTGACTGGCCTGCACAGAGTCCTGACCTCAACCCCATCGAACACCTTTGGGATGAATTGGAACGCTGACTGCGAGCCAAGCCTAATCTGCCAACATCACTGCACAACCTCATTAATACTATTGTGGCTGAATGAAACCAAGTCCCCGCAGTGTTCCAACATCTACTGGAAAGCCTTCCCAGAGGTGTGGAGGCTGTTATAAGGGGGACCAACTCCATATTAATGCCCATAATTTTAGAATGAGATGTTCGTCGAGCAGGTATCCACATACTTTTGGTCATGTAGTGTGTATGTATATATATATATATACATATACATATTATCTGTGAAAAGTTTGGACACCTACTCATCCCAGGTTTTTTTTCTTCATTTTTACCATTTTCTACATTGTAGAACAACAGTGAAGACATCAACACTATGAAATAACACATATGGAATCATGTAGTAACCAAAAAAGTGTTAAACCAATTAAAATACATGTTATATTGTGATTCTTCAAAGTAGCCACTCTTTGCCTTGATGACAGCTTTGCTGCTCATTTTGCAGCCCTTAAAGAGTGGCCAGTCAGCTTAAATGCAGTATGTTTTTCATATTGGACATAGATATTGCACCATAGACAAGTACCTGTACAAAACAGATGAGTTTGAACAAAACCTAGGTCATAGGAAGTGTTTCTGGACCTTCAGTGCTCTAGTCATTCTGTATTGCTGAAGCGTTACAGATTGCGCAATAGAAATGTAAAGATAATTTCCGATTGAGCCGATATGTGCAGCGTTTACTGTCAATGCAGTCTTCACTAACACAGGAATATTGCCTTTAAATGTCAATAGCGCTGTAACGCTGAACTTCTGCGATACAGATTGAATAGAACCCTTACTGTGGCCAAACAGCTTGTGTATTCTAGAGTCACTACAATACAAAAGTGGTCAGTTTGAACAAAAACTTAGGTCAGGCAGTGTTGCTAGACTTTTACTGTGGTCAAACAGCTTAAAATGTGGCCCTGGACATTATATGGTACAAATATAGCACTATTCAGGAAAATTGATTGATTGTGTGTCCATAAACCTAGGGTCCAGTATACTCACTAGAGTCCCTAAAGTACAAAACAGGTGAGTTTGAATAAAAAACTGAGCCACAGGACGCATTGCATACCAAAATAGCTTACAATGTAAAAGTCAAAGCCTTCTGGTGGACACTTCGGAAAATATACAAAGAATAATAATAAATTACTACATTAAAAAGTCAAGAGAGATGCAAGTACATTTTTTTTTTTAAAGCATGCTTTATTCATAACACATATCACAATGAAGTTACTTGATCGTCAACAGAAATTGATCATCAACAGTAACACTCATCGCTAGAATCAGCACACTGGGCACAAATCTACAGGGTTTCCCCGGCATTTTAAGAAACATAAGCAATCTGATGATTGGCGTGATACTAACCTATTCACATGATCTTACTAGGATAATATTTTTTATTTGTCCAGCCAAAACGCTTGACCCTGAGGCATATTTTGTTACAAAAGGCTGGCCTTGCACCGATTTAAAGTCTGATTTAAAGTCTGCAGCCTGCTCATCATCATCAGAAAAAGTAAGTAATTTACAGGAATGCCAGTCAGTTAACACTCCATCTATTGATCACACTGTTTCCATTGTTTCGCTTAAGCAGTTCGTTTCTCACCTAACCACCTGCTAATTGTCGGAATTTGGCACCACCATTATAGTGTAAATCAAGAGCGCAAGATATGGATTGGTGTTTTATTTCACACTGGAAGCAAACAAAGAGTAAGCTAAAGTAGTTGATTTGTTCCTTTGTAAATAAGATATCGTCCTGAATTAGTCAGTCAGCGGAGATTTAAATTGATTGTACAAAAGTGTAGACTGGACCCTGGTTTGATGAACACAACCAATAGTTTTTCCCTTACAGTGCTATGTTTGTACCATATAGTGTTCAGGGGCCCTACGCAAACTTTTGGTTGAAACTCATCTGTTTTGTATATTAGGGACTCTAGTAATTAGGGCTCTGGTTTTATGGACACACAATAGATTATGTATAATGCAATATTTCAGTCCTATATGAAAAAACAACTGGATTTCAGCTGATTGGACTCTCTTGAAGGGCCGAAAAACAAGCAGTGACGCTCCCCTGGGTGTAACTCTGTGGATTTGGAAACTAGAAGTGCTCCTAAGTAGAATGGAACCTCCATTTACTGCAAGACAACCTACAGGAAATTGTGTATGGTTCTCTAAATGATAGGAGTGCACTGTGCATGCACTAAAAATATTGTTCACCATTTACGCTCAATATTTATCAAATAAATATATGTTATAGAAATACTTGAAAGTATTCTTTGTATGATAGCTAGTATAATATATATATATATATATATAATTCTGCACAATTTAGCTCTAATTATTAATTCAACTATGAACTATACAGGACCTAACTCTTATTCTGAAGGATTTCAAAAATGCGTAACCCGGAAGTACTTTATTATTCTTGTCTGCTTTATGGTGGTGACATAAAGCAGTTGACGAAGATTATTTAGCGATCAAAACTATTTTCTTGTCATTCTCTATTTTAAAACTGACTGTGAGGTACTTCGGGGTATTTATATAGAGGCATTATTGAGGTAAGAAACCACTGTCATTGTTCAACAACAACTAGAAGTAATGAATTCCTCCATAGCTACTAAACTATTTTTCTATTTACGGTAACGTTATACACTTGACGCAATCTCGGCCTTAACAAAAATCACAAAGCGATTAAAACGTTTTAATGGCAACATGTCATTTTATGATCTAACTAAAACACAGAAAACCAGCTAGCGTTATCGCAGGTTAGCTTGCAGTTGTTCACTGACTGGGGCATTTATTTAACTAGGAAAGTCAGTTAAGAACAAATTCTTATTTTCAATGACGGCCTAGGAACAATGGGTTAACTTGCCTGTTCAGGGGCAGGACGACAGATTTGTACCTTGTCAGCTCGGGGGTTTGAACTTGCAACCTTCCGGTTACTAGTCCAAAGCTCTAACCACTAGGCTAGGGCCCCATATCAGTTTGGCATGGCCGAGACAGCTAAATTAGTTATAAGTTTGGCCAAAACAAAAGTGAGTTAGTTGAATGTAGAAGCTAATACAAACAGTTGGTAAATGTTGTCTGTAATTTAACCAGATGCCGTATGTAGAGAAAGTGAAAATGACTGTTTGTGTGTAGGTCCTTCCTGGCTGGCCCATGCTGAGACAGGGACCTAGAGGAACTGAACGGACTCAACATGGCCTGTGTAGAGGAGCCCCCTGAGAAGTGTGTGTGTGTCCTTTGTCTCTGTGTGTGTGTCCTTTGTCTGTGTGTGTGTGTGTGTCCTTTGTCTGTGTGTATTCACCTGTGTCTCCCACTGTGTGTGTATGTCCAGGCACTGCTGGGTGTGTTTTGCGACAGAGAGAGAGGACCGCGTGGCAGAGTGGGTGAGCCCCTGCAGGTGTAAAGGCTGTACCAAGTGGATCCACCAGGCCTGCCTGCAGCGCTGGCTCGATGAAAAGCAGAAAGGAAACAGTGGAGGAGCTGTCAGCTGCCCTCAGTGTGGCACAGAGTACAGCATCGTCTTCCCCAAGATGGGTAACTGACACACACAGAGTATAGTCTTTCCCAATATGGGCAACTTGCAGCACACACACACAAGGTAGTTCTACTCTAGTGTCTTCTGTCCAGGTGTGTGTATTTTACTGACTGTGTATATGTCGGTCTGTCCTCCCCTCCAGGGCCATTGGTGTACTTCCTCCAGCAGGTGGACAAGGCTCTGTCGCGGGCCAGTCCGTTCGCTGCTGCTGGGGTGGTGGTGGGGACAGTCTATTGGTCAGCTGTCACCTATGGAGCTGTGACTGTCATGCAGGTACAAGACCCTCTTCTCCTGACCCCTGAACCTCAAACCATTATACCCTTGCCCTAGACCCCATAACCTCTGACCATAACTAACACTAACTTACTAACTAGTTCAGTGAATCCATTGCGAACGCCAAATGCAACACAGAACACGAGATTCACAATTCGCTCCCTCCTTACCTCCCTCCCTTTCCCTCCCCCCCTATTTCTCCAGGTGGTGGGCCATAAGAAGGGCTTGGATGTGATGGAGAGAGCAGATCCTCTGTTCCTCCTTATGGGTCTACCTACCATCCCTGTGATGCTGGTCCTGGGCAAGATGATACGCTGGGAGGACTACATACTGAGGCTGTGGCAGAGACACTCCTCTAAACTACAGCTGCTAGTTCCAGGTACACACACACAGTGCAGTCGGGAACGTATTCAGACGCCTTGACTTTGTCCACATTCTGTTACGTTACAGCCTTATTCTAAAATCGATCAAAATGTTTTTTACCTCATCAATCTACCCACAATACCTCATAATGACAAAAGCAAAAAACAGGTTTTTAGAAATGGTTGCAAATATATAAAAATATTCAGACCCTTTACTCATAACTTTGTTGAAGCATCTTTGGCAGCGATTACAGCGTCTTTCTTGGGTATGACTCTACAAGATTGGCACACCTATATTTGGGTAGTTTCTCCCATTCTTCTCTGCAGATCCTCTGAAGCTCTGTCAGGTTGGATGGGGAGCGTCGCTGCACAGCTATTTTCAGGTCTCTCCAGAGATGTTCGATCGGGTTATAGTACGGGCTCTGGATGGGCCTAAAGAACTTGTCCCGAAGCCACTCCTGCGTTGTCTTGGCTGTGTGCTTAGGGACCTTGTCCTGTTGGAAGGTGAACCTTCGTCCCAGTCTGAGGTCCTGAGCGCTCTGGAGCAGGTTTTCATCAAGGATCTCGCTTTATTTTGCTCTTTTCATCTTTCCCTCGATCCTGACTAGTCTCCCAGTCCCTGCCGCTGAAAAACATCACCACAGCATGATGATGATGCTGCTACCGCCACCATGCTTTACCATTGAGATGGTGCCAGGTTTCCTCCAGACGTGACACTTTGCATTCAGGCCAAAGAGTTAAATCTTGGTTTCATCACACCAGTGACTCTTTAGGTGCCTTTTGGCAAACTCCAAGAGTGCTGTCAGGTGTGCCTTTTACTGAGGAGTGGCTTCCGTCTGGCCACTATACCATAAAGGTGTCATTTATGGAGTGCTGCAGAGATTGTTGTCCTTCTGGAAGGTTCTCCCATCTCCGCAGAGGAACTTTGGAGCCATGTTCGAGTGACCATCGTGTTCTTGGTCACCTCCCTGCCCAAGGCCCTTCTCCCCAAATTGCTTAGTTTGGCCGGGCGGCCAGCTCTAGGAAGAGTCTTGGTTGTTCCAGACTTCTTCCATTTAAGAATGATGGAGGCCACTGTGTTCTTGGGGACCTTCAATGCTACAGAAACCTGTTTTTGCTTGATCATTATGGGGTATTGTGTGCAGATTGATGAGGGGGAAGAAAAACATTTAATCAATTTTAGAATAAGGCTGTAACCTAACAAAATGTGGAACAATTCAAGATGTCTGAAAATTTTCCAAAGGCGCTGTGGTACATTCCTGCAAATGAAATTTACTTGATACATTTTTTTTAAACTCTCCTTTTTGTCTCTCTCCTCCCCTGACACCCATCCCACACAGGTATAGGGCGTCCGTTGCCCCGTGTGCCAGCTGATGGGAGTAATGGAGGGGACCACCTGTCAGTGTCTCGTACTTTGTGTGGAGCTCTCATCTTCCCCTCCGTGGCCAACCTGGTGGGACGGCTGATCTTCAGCAGGGTACCTTCATCTCTGCAACGCACCGTTCTGGTGAGTGTGTGTGTGTGTGTGTGTGTGTGGTGTACAGAATGTCTGGGGTGGCAGGTGTTTTATGCTTCTCTTTTTCTCCCTCTCTCTCTCTCCCTCTGTGTTGTAGGGTGGTATAGCGTTTGTGGTGATGAAGGGAGTGTTGAAGGTGTATTTCAAACAGCAGCAGTACCTCACCCAAGCCAACCGCCACATCCTCAACTACCCAGAGAGAGAGAGGGACATGGATGGAGAGGGACGGAGTGAGGGAGGAGAGGACGACACAGAGGATAGTGGAAACGAGTGAACACAACACTCCCCCCTAACCCTAGAGGGCGAAGGAGGGACAGAGAGGTAGAGCGGAGATATAATAAGTTGGAGCAGAAACGATTGACAGCCTCCCAGAATCCTCCCTGTTCCCTGACCTCACACAAAGAGAAACCTGCAATCAAGCACAATGTAGTTTTATTTTACTCAGACAAGGGGTGTGTTTAAGAGGTGTGTCACGTTTCCAAACAGATAACTTGTCAAATAGAAATGCAGTTGTGAGTTTTTTCCTTTGAAAGTGTTTTCTCCCATTGGTATCACCTGAACTCAACCATGCTCTGATATTTCATTGTAAGACATACACCCAATCGTATGTGTGTGTGTGTGTGCACGCGTGTCTACACCTGGGGTGTCGAATCCGGCCCGTGGGTGGTTTGAGTATATATATAAGAACAATATTTTGCAAGTTTTTACTACAAGGAAATATAACACATTTTTAGTGCTGCCCTTTGGACCTCGTTGAAGACCAAACACCCCCCCCCCCCCCCCCCCCCGGGGTAAAAGGAGTTCGACACCCCTGGTCTACGTTGTAGAACCCTTGCTATTTTATTTGCCTGTAAGAATGAATTAGCTAATAAAGTGTTTTGATTGTTAAATACTACATTCTCTCTGTTATTATTGAAGTGGGATGACTTCTACTTTCCCTTTCCCCTGGCTGATGAGGCACCAAGTTTGATAGTAGGAGTGGTGTAGAACTGTAAGTGAGGAAAGAAGTGGAACAAATGATGACCAATGCCATCTCGGTAAGTCCATGTAAGTTACTGCCTCCATTGCAATTGGACAACATTTACTCATTGATCGCTGATTGGCTGACATTATTGCAACACTTTGAAGGAACATTTTATGTTTGTGCTTTTCTAATAACCAATTTGACTGGGTTCATGCAAGTGACTGATTGATCGTGCCTGGGAGGAATCTTCACTATCAGTCTAAGCAATTTGGCAGTACGCCCAGAACCAAGGGATATCTCAGTTTCAAGGTCTCAGCTTGGAGAGAAGAAGCCTTGTGAGGTATTGGTCGGTCACATGCATGAACCAAACGTTAATGATGAATTAATTCTGAATAAGCTAAATCTGAGCCCCACATTTTTACAGGCAGGGACTTGCCTGTTTTGCATGTTATTTTGGCATTAATACGTGTCACATACAGTGGGGCAAAAAAAGTATTTAGTCAGCCACCAATTGTGCAAGTTCTCCCACTTAAAAAGATGAGAGAGGCCTGTACTTTTCATCATAGGTACACTTCAACTATGACAGACAAAATGAGAAAGAAAATCACATTGTAGGATTTACAATTATTTTATTTGCAAATTATGGTGGAATATAAGTATTTGATCACCTACAAACAAGCAGGATTTCTGGCTCTCACAGACCTGTAACTTCTTCTTTCAGAGGCTCCTCTGTCCTCCACTCGTTACCTGTATTAATGGCACCTGTTTGAACTTGTTATCAGTATAAAAGACACCTGTCCACAACCTCAAACAGTCATACTCCAAACTCCACTATGGCCAAGACCAAAGAGCTGTCAAAGGACACCAGAAACAAAATTGTAGTCCTGCACCAGGCTGGGAAGACTGCATCTGCAATAGGTAAGCAGCTTGGTTTGAAGAAATCAACTGTGGGAGCAATTATTAGGAAATGGAAGACATACAAGACCACTGATAATCTCCCTCGATCTGGGGCTCCAGGCAAGATCTCACCCTGTGGGGTCAAAATGATCACAAGAATGGTGAGCAAAAATCCCAGAACCACACGGGGGGACCTAGTGAATGACCTGAAGAGAGCTGGGACCAAAGTAACAAAGCCTACCATCATCAAGGACATTGAAGATGAAACGTGGCTGGGTCTTTCAGCATGACAATGATCCCAAACACACCGCCCGGGCAACGAAGGAGTGGCTTCGTAAGAAGCATTTCAAGGTCCTGGAGTGGCCTAGCTAGTCTCCAGATCTCAACCCCATAGAAAATCTTTGGAGGGAGTTGAAAGTCCGTGTTGCCCCCAGCAACAGCCCCAAAACATCACTGCTCTAGAGGAGATCTGCATGGAGGAATGGGCCAAAATACCAGCAACAGTGTGTGAAAACCTTGTGAAGACTTACAGAAAACGTTTGACCTCTGTCATTGCCAACAAAGGGTTTATAACAAAGTATTGAGATAAACTTTTGTTATTGACCAAATACTTATTTTCCACCATAATTTGCAAATAAATTCATTAAAATCCTACAATGTGATTTTCTGGATTTTTTTTCTCATTTTGTCTGTCATAGTTGAAGTGTACCTATGATGAAAATGACAGGTCTCTCTCATCTTTTTAAGTGGGAGAACTTGCACAATTGATGGCTGACTAAATACTTTTTTCCCCACTGTATAGGTTTGCAAACAATGTAAATTAATATATATATCATACACACATGGTCTCATTTTTGTTTTCTTGAGTAAGGTAGCTCCAAAATGCAGGTGTTTCAGCCCAGCTCAGTGCTTTCTGTGGTGGTGGGGCGAGCCAGCAAAAAATAGGAGCATTGCGCCATGTTTGGCAAAGTGTTCTGTCACTCATGGGGACACTACGTCATCGCAAAGTTTATATCCTTAGTAAGGGTAGACATCCAAAATGTCATCCCTTTGTATCCTGCCAGAGTTATAAACTCAGCAAAAAAAGAAACTTCCCTTTTTCAGGACCCTGTCTTTCAAAGATAATTCATAAAAATAAAAATCATTTCACAGATCTTCATTGTAAAGAGTTTAAACACTGTTTCCCATGCTTGTTCAATGAACCATAAACAATTAATGAACATGCACCTGTGGAACGGTCGTTGAGACACTAACAGCTTACAGACGAGACAGGATGGAGAGCTGATCGTCCTCGCAGTGGCAGACCAAGTGTAACAACACCTGCACAGGATCGGTACATTCGAACATCACACCTGCGGGACAGGTACAGGATGGCAACAACAACTGCACGACTTACACCAGGAACGCACAATCCCTCCATCAGTGTTCAGACTGTCCGCAATAGGCTGGGAGAGGCTGGACGGAGGGCTTGTAGGCCTGTTGTAAGGCAGGTCCTCACCAGACATCACCAGCTACAAAGTCGCTTATGGGCACAAACCCACGGTCACTGGACCAGACAGGACTATCAAAAAGTGCTCTTCTCTGACGAGTCGTGGTTTTGTCTCACCAGGGGTGATGGTCGGATTCGTGTTTATCGTCAAAGGAATGAGCGTTACACCGAGGCCTGTACTCTGGAGTGGGATCGATTTGGAGGTGGAGGGTCCGTCATGGTCTGGGGCGGTGTGTCACGGCATCATCGGACTGAGCTTGCTGTCATTGCAGGCAATCTCAACGCTGTGCGTTACAGGGAAGACATCCTCCTCCCTCATGTGGTACCCTTCCTGCAGGCTCATCCTGACAAGACCCTCCAGCATGACAATGCCACCAGCCATACTGCTCGTTCTGTGCTTGATTTCCTGCAAGACAGGAAAGTCAGTGTTCTGCCATGGCCAGCGAAGAGCCCGGATCTCAATCCCATTGAGCACGTCTGGGACCTGTTGGATCGGAGGGTGAGGGCTAGGGCCATTCCCCCCAGAAATGTTCAGGAACTTGCAGGTGCCTTGTTGGTGGAAGAGTGGGGTAACATCTCACAGCAAGAACTGGCAAATCTGGTGCAGTCCATGAGGAGGAGATGCACTGCAGTACTTAATGCAGTTGGTGGCCACACCAGATATTGACTGTTACTTTTGATTTTGAGCCCACCACATTATTCCATTTCTGTTAGTCACATGTCTGTGGAAGTTGTTCAGTTCATGTCTCAGTTGTTGAATCTTGTTATGTCTTGTTATCATACAAATATTTACACGTTAAGTTTGCTGAAAATAAACGCAGTTGACAGTGAGAGGACATTCCTTTTTTTGCTGTGTTTATTACAAGTGCCCTTCCAAGAAGGCTCAAGGTCATTGGCCACAGATAAAATCAAGTCAAATCACGTTATATGTACAGTAGCTTTGATGGGACTGATCATGTCAACATCTTACTTTCAAAGCTTCAGCTAGCAGTCATCATCATGAATCAAGTCGACAATCTACTGGCAAATCCTTTCTAATCCTTGTCATATGAAGAGAAATAATGAAGAGAAATTATAGATAAAACGTATCGGACATAAAGATTACACATGTTGGAAATCACAAATTCAACAATGAGTCGTTTGGAATGAATCAGTGGCTAACTGCCAACTTCCAGCTGTGCAAAGCAACCAGTAGCCTGCTATTCAATGGAGTGGCTGTGTGTTTCCCCCCCCAGAGTTCCCACCATAAATCCAGAGAATGTCAGACTTTGATGACAAAGTTTGATGACAAAACAGCCACGCCACCTTCATGTTTAAGTGAACACATCACAAGCCAAGGTGAGTCCAAAAAATTTATTGTATGCTGCTGCATAAATTATGTAATATGCAAGGGGAGATATGTATACTGTAGCTAAGAAAGTAATACTAAGTGTAAGTTGTGTAGTACGCTGTTAGTAGCCAATGTGCCTCACCCTAATATTTTTGTCTATTTTCACCTCTTAATTTTGCCTACCGTTACTGTTCTGACTCGGTGGTGCTGCACATGTAGCCTATAACCTGTTTTTGAGAAATATCATCTAATATTGTAAGAGGTTTCATTGTCTGTTTATATGCCCTCTTTATTCATCCTACTGTTCTGATTTGGTGTACAGCGACAATTACTGTAAGAGCAGCCCATGTTCTGCATTCTGTCGCTGTACATTTCAAAAGTGCTGAACACATAGTTTCATTGACTACGTCCATTGTTGCTCCCTCATTTAATGTCTTAATCGAAATTACGGAAAGGGGGTTCCATGGCAGCTGCACACAAGACTAAGATCACCATGCTCAATTCTAAGCGTTGGCTGGAGTGATGTGAAGCTCGCCGCCATTGGACTCTGGAGCAGTTGAAATGCGTTATCTGGAGTGATGAATCACGCTTCACCATCTGGCAGTTCGACTGACAAATAAAAAATGAAAAAAGCAGAACGCTACCTGTCCAATTGCATAGTGCCAACTGTACAGTTTTGATACATTCCTGTGTGTCTGAGACCAACCTGATACTCATTTCTATCAAGGCATAAGGAGGAGGAGGAATAATGGTCTGAGGCTGTTTTTTGTGCTTTGCGCTAGGCCCCTTAGTTCCATTGGAGGGAAGCTACAGCATACAATGACATTCTAGACGGTTCTGTGCTTCCAACTTTGTGGCAACAGTTTGGGTTAAGGCCCTTTTCTGATTTTAGCATGACAATCCCACCGAGCACAAAGAAAGGTTCATACAGAAATGGTTTGTTGAGATCGGTGTGGAAGAACTTGACTGTCCTGCACAGAGCCATGACCTCAACCCCATCGAACACCTTTGGGATGATTTAGAACGGCGACTGCGAGCCAGGCCTAATTGCCCAACATCAGTGCCCGACCTCACTAATGCTCTTGTCGCTGAATGGAAGCAAGTCTCCGCAGCAATGTTCCAACATCTAGTAGAAAGCCTTCCCAGAAGAGTGGATGCTGTTATAGCAGCAAAGGGGGGGGGGGGGGGGGACCAACTCCATATTAATGCCCATGATTTTGGAATGGGATGGTAAGCAAGATAACAAGCATACCTCAAATATACCTCAAATATGATGCAGCCACCACCATGCTTGAAAATATGAAGAGTGGTACTCGGTGCTGTGTTGTGTTTTTGCAGTATGTGCAAGTACCTTGTTGTAAGCAGGATACATGTTTTGAAATATTTATATTCTGTACAGGTTTATGTCGTTGCACTAATTTAGGTAAGTATTTTGGAGTGACTACATTGTTGTTGACCATCTTCAGTTCTCACATCACAACCATTACACTTTGTAACGGTTTTAAAATCACCATTGGCCCCATAATGAAATCCCTGAGCGGTTTCCTTCCTCTGCAGAAACGGAGTTAGGAAGGATTCCTGTATCTTTGTAGTAACTGGGTGTATTGATACCATCCAAAGTGTAATTGATAACTTCCCTATGCTCAAAGGGATGTTACAGTGCCTTGCGAAAGTATTCGGCCCCCTTGAACTTTGCGACCTTTTGCCACATTTCAGGCTTCAAACATAAAGATATAAAACTGTATTTTTTTGTGAAGAATCAACAACAAGTGGGACACAATCATGAAGTGGAACGACATTTATTGAATATTTCAAACTTTTTTAACAAATCAAAAACTGAAAAATTTGGCGTGCAAAATTATTCAGCCCCTTTACTTTCAGTGCAGCAAACTCTCTCCAGAAGTTCAGTGAGGATCTCTGAATGATCCAATGTTGACCTAAATGACTAATGTGTAACGGTTTTCTTGATGAGAAGGAGAGTCGGACCAAAATGCAGCGTGTCGATTGCGATCCATGTTTTAATAAACAAACGTAAAACACGAATCAATACAAACACTACAAAATAAAGAACGTAATGAACGTAATGAACGTAACGAAAACCTAAACAGCCTATCTGGTGAAAACACATAGACAGGAACAATCACCCACAAACACACAGTGAAACCCAGGCTACCTAAATATGTTTCCCAATCAGAGACAATGACGAACACCTGCCTCTGACTGAGAACCATATCAGGCTGAACATAGAAATAGACAAACAAGACATGAAACATAGAATACCCACTCAGATCACACCCTGACCAATCAAAACATAGAAAATACAAAGTAAACTATGGTCAGGGCGTGACAGTACCCCCCCCCCAAGGTGCGGACTCCGGCCGCAAAACCTGAACCTATAGGGGAGGGTCTGGGTGGGCATCTGTCCGCGGTGGCGGTTCTGGCGCTGGACGTGGACCCCACTCCATGACAGTTTTAATCCCCCTCCTAAACGTCCCTAAATAGGTTACCCACCACAATGATAACATGGGACAGAGGGACAGCTCGGGACAGAGGTAACTCGGGACAGATAGGTAGCTCAGCACTGGGAGGAAGCTCAGCACTGAGAAGAAGCTCAGCACTGAGAGGAAGCCCAGGCAGGTAGTAGAAACTACCAGAACCTGGCTGGCTGGCGGTTTCAGCAGATCCTGGTCGACTGGCGGATCTGGGAGAATCTGGTCGACTGGCGGATCTGGGAGAATCTGGTCGACTGGCGGATCTGGGAGAATCTGGTCGACTGGCGGATCTGGGAGAATCTGGTCGACTGGCGGATCTGGGAGAATCTGGTCGACTGGCGGATCTGGGAGAATCTGGTCGACTGGCGGATCTGGGAGAATCTGGTCGACTGGCGGATCTGGGAGAATCTGGTCGACTGGCGGATCTGGGAGAATCTGGTCGACTGGCGGATCTGGGAGAATCTGGTCGACTGGCGGATCTGGGAGAATCTGGTCGACTGGCGGATCTGGGAGAATCTGGTCGACTGGCGGATCTGGGAGAATCTGGTCGACTGGCGGATCTGGGAGAATCTGGTCGACTGGCGGATCTGGGAGAATCTGGTCGACTGGCGGATCTGGGAGAATCTGGTCGACTGGCAGATCTGGGAGAATCTGGACGACTGGCAGATCTGGGAGAATCTGGACGACTGGCAGATCTGGAAGAGTCTGGACGACTGGCAGATCTGGAAGAGTCTGGTCGACTGGCAGATCTGGTCGACTGGCAGATCTGGAAGAGTCTGGTCGACTGGCAGATCTGGAAGAGTCTGGACGACTGGCAGATCTGGAAGAGTCTGGACGACTGGCAGATCTGGAAGAGTCTGGACGACTGGCAGATCTGGAAGAGTCTGGACGACTGGCAGATCTGGAAGAGTCTGGACGACTGGCAGATCTGGAAGAGTCTGGACGACTGGCAGATCTGGAAGAGTCTGGACGACTGGCAGATCTGGAAGAGTCTGGTCGACTGGCAGATCTGGAAGAGTCTGGTCGACTGGCAGATCTGGAAGAGTCTGGACGACTGGCAGATCTGGAAGAGTCTGGTTGATTGGCAGCTCTGGCTGCTCCATGCTGACTGGCTGCTCCATGCTGACTGGCAGCTCTGGCTGCTCCATGCTGACTGGCTGCTCCATGCTGACTGGCAGCTCTGGCTGCTCCATGCTGACTGGCTGCTCCATGCTGACTGGCAGCTCTGGCTGCTCCATGCTGACTGGCTGCTCTGGCTGCTCCATGCTGACTGGCTGCTCCATGCTGACTGGCTGCTCCATGCTGACTGGCAGCTCTGGCTGCTCCATGCTGACTGGCTGCTCCATGCTGACTGGCTGCTCCATGCTGACTGGCTGCTCCATGCTGACTGGCAGCTCTGGCTGCTCCATGCTGACTGGCTGCTCTGGCTGCTCCATGCTGACTGGCGGCCCTGGCTGCTCCATGCTGACTGGCGGCCCTGGCTGCTCCATGCTGACTGGCGGCCCTGGCTGCTCCATGCTGACTGGCGGCCCTGGCTGCTCCATGCTGACTGGCGGCCCTGGCTGCTCCATACTGACTGGCGGCCCTGGCTGCTCCATGCAGACTGGCAGCTCTGGCGGCTCCTTGCAGACTGGCAGCTCTGGCGGCTCCTTGCAGACTGGCAGCTTTGGCGGCATCCTGCAGACAGGCAGCTCTGGCGGCTCCTTGCAGACTGGCAGCTCCTTGCAGACTGGCAGCTCCTTGCAGACTGGCAGCTCCTTGCAGACTGGCAGCTCCTTGCAGACTGGCAGCTCCTTGCAGACTGGCAGCTCCTTGCAGACTGGCAGCTCCTTGCAGACTGGCAGCTCTATGCAGACTGGCAGTTCTGAACAGGCGGGAGACTCCGGCAGCGCTGTAGAGAAGGAAGGCTCTAACAGCGCTAAACAGGCGGGAGACTCCGACAGCGCTGGAGAGGAGGAAGGCTCTGGCAGCGCTGGACAGGCGAGGCGCACTGTAGGCCTGATGCGTGGTACTGGCACTGGTGGTACTGGGCCAAGGACACGCACAGGAAGCCTGGTGCGGGGAGCTGCTACCGGAGGGCTGGGGTGTGGAGGTGGTACTGGAAAAACCGGACCGTGCAGGCGCACTGGAGCTCTTGAGCACCGAGCCTGCCCAACCTTACCTGGTTGAATGCTCACGGTCGCCCTGCCAGTGCGGCGAGGTGGAATAGCCCGCACTGGGCTATGCAGGCGAACCGGAGACACCGAGCGCAAGGCTGGTGCCATGTAAGCCGGCCCAAGGAGACGCACTGGGGACCAGCTGCGTAGAGCCGGCTTCATGGCATTAGGCTCGACGCTCAATCTAGCCCGGCAGACACACGGAGCTGGAATATACCGCACCGGGCTATGCACCCGCACTGGAGACACCGTGCGCACCACTGCATAACACGGTGCCTGTCCGGTCTCTCTAGCCCCCCGGTAAGCACAGGGAGTCTGCTCAGGTCTCCTACCTGGCATAGCCATACTCCCTGTTAGCCCCCCCCCCCAAGAAATTTTTGGGGCTGCCTCTCAGGCTTCCATCCGCGTCGCCGTGCTGCCTTCTCATACCAGCGCCTCTCTGCTTTCACCGCCTCCATTCTACGGTAACCCTCCTCGCACTGCTCCAGCGAATCCCAGGCGGGCTCCGGCACTCTCCCTGGGTCGGCCGCCCACCTGTCGATCTCCTCCCAAGTAGTATACTCCATACTGTACTCCTCCTTGGGCTGTTCCTGTTGTTTCTTCTCCCGCTGCACCTTAGTGCGGCTACACTCCCCTGGTTTAGCCCAGGGTCCTCTCCCGTCGAGGATTTCCTCCCATGTCCAGAAATCCTTATTGCGCTTCTCCTCGCGCTGCTCCTGCCTGTTGACACGCTGCTTGGTCCGTTGGTGGTGGGTGATTCTGTAATGGTTTTCTTGATGAGAAGGAGAGTCGGACCAAAATGCAGCGTGTCGATTGCGATCCATGTTTTAATAAACAAACGTAAAACACGAATCAATACAAACACTACAAAATAAAGAACGTAATGAACGTAACGAAAACCTAAACAGCCTATCTGGTGAAAACACATAGACAGGAACAATCACCCACAAACACACAGTGAAACCCAGGCTACCTAAATATGTTTCCCAATCAGAGACAATGACGAACACCTGCCTCTGACTGAGAACCATATCAGGCTGAACATAGAAATAGACAAACAAGACATGAAACATAGAATACCCACTCAGATCACACCCTGACCAATCAAAACATAGAAAATACAAAGTAAACTATGGTCAGGGCGTGACATAATGATGATAAATACAATCCACCTGTGTGTAATCAAGTCTCCGTATAAATGCACCTGCACTGTGATAGTCTCAGAGGTCCGTTAAAAGCGCAGAGAGCATCATGAAGAACAAGGAACACACCAGGCAGGTCCGAGATACTGTTGTGAAGAAGTTTAAAGCCAGATTTGGATACAAAAATATTTCCCAAGCCTTTATGGAAGAGTGGCAAGAAGAAAGCCATTTCTTAAAGATATCCATAAAAAGTGTTGTTTAAAGTTTGCCACAAGCCACCTGGGAGACACACCAAACATGTGGAAGAAGGTGCTCTGGTCAGATGAAACCAAAATTGAACTTTTTGGCAACAATGCCAAACGTTATGTTTGGCGTAAAAGCAACACAGCTCATCACACTGAACACACCATCCCCACTGTCAAACATGGTGGTGGCAGCATCATGGTTTGGGCCTGCTTTTCTTCAGCAGGGACAGGGAAGATGGTTAAAATTGATGGGAAGATGGATGGAGCCAAATACAGGACCATTCTGGAAGAAAACCTGATGGAGTCTGCAAAAGACCTGAGACTGGGACGGAGATTTGTCTTCCAACAAGACAATGATCCAAAACATAAAGCAAAATCTACAATGGAATGGTTCAAAAATAAACATATCCAGGTGTTAGAATGGCCAAGTCAAAGTCCAGACCTGAATCCAATCGAGAATCTGTGGAAAGAACTGAAAACTGCTGTTCACAAATGCTCTCCATCCAACCTCACTGAGCTCGAGCTGTTTTGCAAGGAGGAATGGGAAAAAATGTCAGTCTCTCGATGTGCAAAACTGATAGAGACATACCCCAAGCGACTTACAGCTGTAATCGCAGCAAAAGGTGGCGCTACAAAGTATTAACTTAAGGGGGCTGAATAATTTTGCACGCCCAATTTTTCAGTTTTTGATTTGTTAAAAAAGTTTGAAATATCCAATAAATGTCATTCCACTTCATGATTGTGTCCCACTTGTTGATTCTTCACCAAAAAATACAGTTTTATATCTTTATGTTTGAAGCCTGAAATGTGGCAAAAGGTTGCAAAGTTCAAGGGGGCCGAATACTTTCGCAAGGCACTGTATATGTCTGCTTCTTCATTTTTTTTTTTACCAATCTACCAATAGGTGCCCTTCTTTGCGAGGCATTGGAAAACCTCTCTGGTCTTTGTGTGGTTGAATCTGTTTGAAATTCAAATCAAATCAAATTCACTGCTCGACTGAGGGTGAGATAAGGGGTACAGAGATGAGGAAGTCATGAGAAATCATGTTAATTAAACATTATTATTGCACACAGAGTGAGTCCATGCAACTTATTATGTGACTTTTTTACTCCTGAACTTAGTTAAGCTTGCCAAAACAAAGGAGTTGAATACTTATTGACTCAAGACATTTCAGCTTTTCATTTTTTAAAATTAATTAGTACATTTCTAAAAACGTCCACTTTATGGGGTATTGTGTATAGTCTAGTGTAAAAATAAAATGTCAATTTAATCAATTTTAAATTCAGGCTGTAACAACAACGAAAGAGTCAAGGGGTGTGAAGATTTTCTGAAGGCACTGTACTAGCTATTTGTATGATATCTGTGTGCAGATCCTCAGGATATCCCTGGCGGTCCAGAGAGATTCCAGGCTCACACTGATTGGCTGATGTTCAATGTCGGGTGTTGCTGCTTCACCACCACACGGTAGCCATGACAACTGCTCTCTCTTCACACCATGTGTTTGATGCACACTGACAAATGAGGAATTGGAGGGGGGCCTATCTAATAGACAGTAGTCCAGACTACTTTGAGCCCATCCTCAATTACCTGATGTCACACCCTGACCTTAGAGATCCTTTTAATTCTCTATTTGGTAGGTCAGGGTGTGACTAGGGTGGGCAATCTATGTTTTCTATTTCTTTGTTGGCCTGGTATGGTTCCCAATCAGAGGCAGCTGTCTATCGTTGTCTCTGATTGTCGATCATATTTAGGCAGCCTTTTCCCACCTGTTGTTTGTGGGATCTTGATATTGTGTAGCTGCCTGTGAGCAGCACAGAACGTCATGTTTTTCGTCTGTATTGTTTTTGGTGAGTTTCATATTTATTAAACATGTGGAACTCTAAGTACGCTGCGCCTTGGTCCATTCATTCCGGCGACAGTTCCCGGTCCAGAGCTTCCGGTGACAGTTCCCGGTCCGGGACCTCCTGCGACGGTCCGGAACCTCCAGCTCCATGGCCGGAGTCTTCTTCTGTGTTGGTGCCCAGTCTAAGCACGGCGTCCAGTCCAGCTCCATGGTGGGAGCCCTCCTCTGCGCCGATGCCCAGTCCAGACACGGCGTCCAGTCCCGCTCCAAGGCAGGAGCCTTCCTCGGCATCTAGGTCCAGTCCAGGCACGGTGTTCAGCCTGGGTCCATGGCTGGATCCGCAGGATGAGCGGGTGCTTCGTCCCGCACCAGAGCCGACACTAGACACCCCCCCCCCAACCCTCCCTTTTTGTTTCAGGTTTTGCGGTCGGAGTCCACACCTTTTGGGGGGTGGAGTGTACTGTCATGTCCTGACCATAGAAAGCTTTTATTTTCTATGGTAGGTCAGGGCATGACTGGGGGGGTTGTTCGAGCTTATATTGTCTATGTGGGGGTTCTGTTTGATTTTCTATGTTGGTGATTTGTGTGATTCCCAATTAGAGGCAGCTGGTTATCGTTCTCTAATTGGGGATCATACTTAAGTAGCATTTTTTCCACCTGTGGGTTATGGGATATTGTGTATGTTTAGTTGCCTGTTAGCACTGCATTGCCGTGACTGTTCATTTATTGTTTTGTATTTTCTTAAGTTTAACTTTATTCATTAAAAGCATGTGGAACTCTACGTACGCTGCGCCTTGGTCCGACCATTATTCCAGCGACCGCGACACCTGAGATACAGACAACTCATCAACCCACTGGGTACCCCACACATCTGTATCAGTCCTGGAGGAGGCTCGGTTCTTCGGCATCGATCAGCCGGCTGAGCTGAGCAACTGGAGACCCTGATCAAGGTGTATGTCTGTGTCTTGACTGCTGTAGGTGCACACGATCCCTGTATGTGTCCTCACTGAACCATTTTGTCTCCTATCCAGAGTTCCCAGCCTGCCGATGACCATTACCCTCTAACCAGGAAAGAGTGTGTGCGTTTCCTGTTGGCCAAACCCACCAAGTCAGAGCTACGCTGTACTTAGTTACCCCTCCTAGACAGTCTGTTGGTTGCCCTGGTCTGAGATCAGCGGTTGATGAGCAGAGAATGTGAAATGAGTACCAGGTTGGTCTCGGACACACGAGAATGTATCAGATCTAGGATCTACTGTACACACGTTTGTAATGTTGAAAAAAGGTCCCACGTGTATTTAAAATACTAGATGTATTTTTAAAAGTAGATTCAGCGGTGCACAAAGTAAGCAACCGAGTAGGGCCGACTTCTGCTACAACTAAGAATATGAGGCAAGAGGCTAAACTTCTCTGCTGTTTTGGTCCCGCAGCTCTCGCGTCGAAGCAACATGAAATGCACCCGTTCACTCACTCTGTGAGTGCACCGTCTTGCCTTGTTCTTATCTGCGGTTCATTCTGCTGCTCGTGGCAATGTACACAGGTCTACACGGGCCATGTTCTCCATGTCATGGCTGGTGTTGGATTCCCATCACATGGTGCTGCTACACTGTATCTGATCATCTCATCACTGGATAATTACTATTTTATCATGTTCTTTACAGTAAGTCTCTAGCCTGTTTTTATCTATACTGAACACATCTAAATACAATTTGAACGGTTCTACTGAGTTAGTTTGAAATCAATTCATTAGGATCTACTCGGTTCTCTGCATTCAAATTGCCATCGATAAAATGCAATTTTCTTTGTCCGGCGCTTATGCCTGCCCATATTATAACCCCACTGCCACCATGGGGCACTATGTTCACAACGTTGACATCATCAAACCGCTTGTCCATACGACACCATACACGTGGTCTGCGGTTGTGAGGATGGTTAGATGTACTGCCAAATTATCTAAAACGGCATTATGGTAGAGAAATTAACATTGAATTCTCTGACAACAGCTCTGGTGGACATTCCTGCAGTCAGCATGCCAATTGCACGCTCCCTCAAAACTTGAGACATTTGTGGCATTGTGTTGTGTGAAAACTGCACATTTTAAACGGCCTCTTATTGTCACCGGTACAAGGTGCACCTGTGTAATGGTCATGCTGTTTATTCAGCTTCTTGATATGCAACACCTGTCAGGTGGATGGATTATCTTGGCAAAGGAGAAATGTGCACTAAGAGCGATGTAAACAAGTTTGTGCACAAAATTAGCGAGAAATACGTTTTTTGTGCGTATGCAACATTTCTGGGCTCTTTTATTTCAGCTCATGAAACAATGGGACCAACATTTGACATGTTGCGTTTATATTTCAGTTCAGTGTAGTTGTGTTATTATGTCAAAGGCCCCTCCTTAGTGATCCGCAAACAGGAATGTACCACACTGTGAGGGTTTTGGTTTGAAATCTGGCACATCACTAAGGAATTAACATGGTCCACACACACCAACACAGTCGTGAAGAAGGTATGACAATGTCTCTTCCCCCTCAGGAGGCTGAAAAGACTTGGCATGGGGCCCTCAGATCCTCTAATAGTTCTACAGATGCACTGTTGAGAGCATCTTGACTGGCTGCATCATTGCTTGCTATGGCAGTTGCTTGGCATCCGACCGCAAGTCTCTACAGTGAGCAGTGCCTACAGCCCAGTACACCACTGGGGCCGAACTCCCTGTCATCCATGATCTTTATACCAGGCGGTGTCAGAGGAAGGCCCTAAAAATTGTCAACGACTCCAGCCACCCAAGTCATAGACTGTTCTCTCTGCTACCGCACGGCAAGCAGTACCGATGCACCGTCTGAAACCAACAGGACCCTGATCAGCTTCTACCCTCCCAAGCCATAAGACTACTAAATTGTTAACCAAGTAGCTACCCGGACTATCTGAATTGATCCTCTTTCGACTCATCACATACGTTGCTGTTACTGTTTATTATCTGTCCTGTTTTCTAGTCAATTTAAACCTACCTATATATCTAGCTCAATTACCTCGTACCCCTGCAAATGGACTCGGTACTGGTACCCTGTATGTACAGTATAGCCAAATGATCGTTACTCATTGTGTGTTTATTCCTCGTATTATAATCCTTTTGAATTTTTCCGGTCTGCATTGTTGGGAAGGGTCCGTAAGTGTAAGCATTTCACTGTTATCCTACACCTGTTGTTTACAAAGCATGTGACAGATAAGATTGAATTTGAGAAACAGTTTCCTACTACTGGTGCTGGCTGTAATTCCCTCTATATCCAGATGAGGGCAGTGGTGTCTCAGTAGTGGTGTCTCAGTACCAGTGGCCAGTCTTGGTATCAAGTGCTAAGCCTAAGCACATGTCAGATGCCTGCCCATATATATATATATATATATATATATATATATAAAAACATCATACAGGATTCCTTCAGAAGTTGTTGAAAAGAGTGCAGTTGATTTTCCCTGGGTGATTACTGTGGGTTTTCCTTTAGGAATTTCCGGACTTTTTTGTATAATCAATCGATCAATCAAGGTCATTCATTAGCTTGGTCTGCAGACCCTGTTTTCCAGGTATAAATCCAACCTTTTAGTCACTTAGCAGTGACAGGATTTTATTTAAGATACTCTTTGAAGAGGTAGGGTTTCAGACGTTTTCAGAAGATAGACAGGGACTCTGCTGTCCTGACTTTAGGAGGAAGCTTGTTCCACCATTGGGGTCCCAGGACAGAGAAGAACTCCACCTCTCTTTAAAAAACACAATGAGCGTGGCTTTAAAAAAAATCCTTGCAGCCAAAATGATGGTGATAAACAGTCAACTGTCAATCTCCTTTTCCTTGTTTCTTTAGACAAACCACAGGGCTGATTGGATGGATGTGGCTTTCACTAACAAGCTGTGACTGATGGGGTAGCGTGTGTGCATGCGTGCGTGTGTGTCGAAGAAGGTGGTTAAATGGGGTTGTGGGTAGGGGGCCTTGTTTGGATGTTTGAGGTTGTGGGGGCGGGACCACGGGAGAGGCGGGGGGGATGTGGACAATGGTCCAATCAGAGAGGGCGATGAGGTACACATCACAGGTAGAATGACTGTTCATGAGTGTTTACTTCAGCAAGAACTCTCATGTTATTACTGAGCATCAACTCTTACTATTTGTTTTCTCCCTATCTTTCAGTACAAGTGAAAACGGCTCCCACTCGTTTACACAAAGCCAGACATACCAAAACAACTTAATATCTATTCTTGGGTCAGAGACACAAAGTTTCTCTCTCTCGGTGGATCATGAATGTGGGCTGTTTAACTGTTCTTTTGGTGAGTTTCAAATTGTCAGACCCAGTGAACTCTTAAATAACGACAGTCTTGATACTGGGCTAGATTGTGTGTGTGCTGGCTTGGACGGCGTGTGTGTGCACTTGTGTGTGTGTGTGCTCACTGCACATGCGTGTGCAAATGGGTGTGTATAATATGCATGGTAATGCATTGTATTTATAGTGCAGCCTTGCGTATGGTGGAGAAGCTTGAATTCATATGACCTCACAGATGATCCAGCTCTGTGTGTGGCCTTAATTTGCGCGAGTGTTCGTATGTGCCCCTCCTCTCCCAACAAAGCAGAACTGAGGGTCAGCAAGGCCATTCACGGAGGGATTGCTGGGTAACCCCTGGTATGCATTGTGGGTAATGGCGTGGTGTGTGTGTGTGTGTGTGTGTGTGTGTGTGTGTGTGAGAGAGAGAGAGAGAACGCGAGAGAGGGTGTGCCTGTTGTGGTGTGGGCTAAAGTCCTCAGTGTAAATCCTCTTGAATGATAGGGCAACAGTTTTATTTCCGCCTAAATAGACATACCAAGCATAATTTGTTTTCATGAGATGGCCATAAACCAAAGCTGGTAATGTTGTATAGTTTTAGAAAGGTCTGGAACTCACCTTTCTGGTAAAAAATGGCTATACATTTCTGAGGTGTACTCACTTCTGAGGTCACAAGCTCAAGTACATAGCACAAATTTGATGAAAATATGAAAAATCATACCGTATGTTTTTATTCCTATTCAATGAAAGTGGGTCAATAAGGCTTGAAATGACTGGAATGCTTTCTGAATATAGTACCAATCAAATTATAAAGGACTTACTTACTATACGATGTCACCTTTCTTATAACTGTAGAATAACTATGATCATACTTCGTGACAATTTCATATAACAAAGAATTTTCTCCTAAACGTCCACTGAATGGCGCAGAGACACCAATCGAACGTATGCAGACTCGTGACAACTTCAGCTTTAAGCACGGCGTGATTTAGTCCGTCTATGACCAAGAGAAAGTGGTCTTGTTTCAATTCTATTAAATTATTTCGTATTTTTTTCCTGTTGAGAGCTGTAAATCCGGCTGAGAATATCCCAGCGAGTTGAAACCACAACCGTGTGATTCGCTAGACTGTCACCTTTCATATGCCGTCTCTGTCGCTCTGCGGAAGTGCAAATCAATTATTTTGTCTGGATATGCCAGAAATGTCATGTCACACCCTATGTCACGTCACTGCCTACATAAACGTGGGGTAACCTAACACTTCAAGTCAGCTCCGTTGAGAGAGTGGTAGTGCAGAGCAGACAGGTTGGGCTTTCTGGGACTATAAGGCACAGGACCCTACGACGTTCACAGAGCGCTTTGTACACCAACATGTCAGTCTGAATCGATCCAGAACCGCTCAACGTCCCCCTAGGAGATTTAACATCTAAGAGGTTTCCATTCCTAAACTCCACAGGCCTCTTCCCCTCCTAGGCTTATGGGAGGACAACACACATACACTTATGGTGCAGGCAGGCATGAGCAAGGTCTTGATCTATCTTTGGAAGCAATTATTTCTTATTTCTAACGCATACTTATTCAACAGGTTGAAGAGCATGAATATAGTCTTGGCCCCAGTCCTTCCCTTTCAGAGAGACTGAGAGACCACCAGCTCTGGAACGTGGCGTTTACACGGCCAGGCAGTTTTAATTGGAGAACAGAGAATGTCCC
Organism: Oncorhynchus clarkii lewisi; assembly: GCF_045791955.1. Taxonomy (NCBI): domain Eukaryota; kingdom Metazoa; phylum Chordata; class Actinopteri; order Salmoniformes; family Salmonidae; genus Oncorhynchus; species Oncorhynchus clarkii. The sequence goes on from NC_092175.1 coordinate 7,900,847, forward strand.
TTCAGTCAGCCCAGAACTCACTTCCTTCCTAAAGACACTCTCCTCTCTCCGCTAAGCTCAGACATAGCTGTAAAGCTCCAAGAAGACGAACAAGTTCACACTCACTCACTCACACACACGCGTGTAGACACACACATGGACTGACATAAACACACACACACACACCCCCGTGCATTCTCACGCAAACACATGCACACATCCGCGTGCACACACTCACAGGTAAGCGTGCCAGTCTGAACACACCCAGTGTGCACACACTGGTTGAATTGTTTTAACATAATTTGTCAACGTGGAACATAAACTGGATTTGAAAAAAGTAATCAACCAGTATTGTTTTCATATCATTTCAACCAGCATTGGAAACATTAAAATTAGGGTAAAACTTAAACTTAATACATTGAGGTCGAAATGTATCCAAAGGTAAAAGTGTATTGTTAATATCATTAATTTGGCATCCTATTTATAGGGCTAATGGTAACTACCCTATATATATAAAAGTATGTGGACCACCCTTCAAATGAGTGGAATCGGCAATTTCAGCCACACCCATTGCTGACAGGTGGATAAAATTGAGCACACAACCATGCAATCTCCATAGACAAACATTGGCGATAGAATGGCCTTACTGAAGAGCTCAGAGACTTTCAACGTGGCACCTTTCCAACAAGTCAATTCATCAACTTTCTGCCCTGCTAGAGCTGCCCAGGTCAACTGTAAGTGCTGTTATTGTGAAGTGGAAACGCCTAGGAGCCACAACGGCTCAGCTGTGAAGTGGTAGGCCTTGAGCGGGACCACTGTCCTAGGAAGCAACGTCAGCACAAGAACTGTTCGTCGGGAGCTTCATAAAATGGGTTTCCATGGCCCGACCTCACTAATGCTCTTGTGGCTTAATGAAAGCAAGTCCGCACAGCAATGTTCCAACATCTAGTGGAAAGCCTCCCCAGAAGAGTGGAGGCTGTTATAGCAGCAATGTTCCAACATCTAGTGGAAAGCCTTCCCAGAAGAGTGGAGGCTGTTATAGCAGCAAAGATCCAATCAACCATGGAGGAATGATAATATACCTAGCTACATGATGGTGTCTTTTGTTGGGCAAATCAGAGCCAACCTCCCTCCGAATTTACTTTCACATACTGCTTGTGTAAGAACAGTTGGAGTCACTTTCAACTGTTCAATGTGATTTAGGTAGTCTACGCAAATGAGAATGGATGCTGATCAATGTGAATGTGTTGACATGGTAGCTCAGCTGAAACGAGCACATCTTGTTTCCAACGCGAAACAGGGTACATAGAGGAAAGCATCTAGATGATAGACTTGTCCTCACTGAAGTGCATTACCCCTCATACACCAGTAGGGGTCACTGTTCAGGCAGGAATTGTTGGACTTTTTGGCTTCACATTTTATTTCAATGAACCTCTTTATTAAGGGTCCATAGCATGATGGTGAAACAATAATGTTTATTCAAACATGCCATTTTTACTATCAACATTGAAACAAGGTCGACTGAAATATGTTTAATCACATCTAAAAATGCAACATAATTTGAACCACCCAATATGAAAAATATATGTGGAATTCTCAACGCAATTTCAACGTATACATATATCTGATGATTATGTTGAAACTAGAATGATGTAACAACTTGCTAGTCAGGTTAACTCAACGTATTTAAGTTGAAGTTTTACCCTAATTCCAGTGTTTACAAACGCTTGTTAATAAGATGAGATGAAAACAGTACTGGTTGATTACTTTTTTCAAATCCAATGTATTTTCCACGTTGATTCCACGTCACAATACGTTGACACATTACGTTGAAACAACATTGATTCAACCAGTGTGTGCCCTGTGGGCAGTCGGTGACTCAGCAACAGCAACCATTTTCCCTCCAGCAGCTGGTCCTTAGATGAGCTCATCTGAGGACCAGGTCCTTAGTTGAGCTGGCACACTGTCACTGGAGACAGACAGAAGAGAGGGAAGGAGAGAGAGAAGGCAGAGATGTGGAGAGGATAGCTGAAAAAGATAAGATGAGGTGATCGAGTGGGTGTGTGTAATGAGAGGTTAGGGTTTGACTGCTTGAGGGTTGTGTGTTTACTTCACTTCTTGAGCTGTGTGTATGGTTTAGTTAATGTTAGCTGATTCTGTGCCTATTTAAGTGAGAGTGAAGAGGTGGGGACCTGACCAGACACAGAGAGGCAGGCATGGTCATCACTCATGCCCACCTTGGCTCACCCTGCCTGTGGAGCGAATCTAGGACTACTGGAGGAGGTGGCTAAACGCACCAAGTGTCCTCTCCTTCGACACACAGACGTAATGACGCGTTTCTACAGACCATGAATGTCTTTAAGAAGGCTCCTTCCAGGATGTTCCTGTTGGTTCGTGGGAATGTTTCATATTTTAAATCCTGTTCTAGGATGTTATGTGCCTCACATAAGAACTGTGGTTTCGAGGGTTTTGGAGTCTCCCCCATCCTCCTCCCTCTCCTTCTCCACCCTCCTCTCTTTGCTTCCCTCCCCCCCCCCCCCCCCCCCCATCCCCCCTTTCTACCTCTGCCCTCCTCTTTCTCTCTCGGCGACCATTTTGGTTCCTCATGTCATGTCACCCTCTGTGTTCCGAGGTCGTCCCGGGCGACGCCCAATAAAACAGCCTCATATAAAAGCCACATACAAACACACACACACACACACGTACACATACAAACACATATTTCACTGCTCTTCTGAGGTCGCCTGACCACACAGGGCTAGGCCAGAAGACAGAAGGCACACACACACACACACAGCTTGGCAGGCCTGAAAAAAATGTGCATACTAAGCAGTAGTGGTCATGACTTGATGTCCTTGTGTGCTCCTGCGTGTGCTTGAGCGTATGTACAGTATCTGTGTGTTGGGGTTACAGTGACTTAGACAGGCCTGAGATCAGTGGCATGGTCAGGGCTGAGAACAAGGATCTCACAGTATTTACTGTGCTAGAGGGAGAGGACTGGTGTGACTTGACAAGGCCGGGTTAGGGTCTGGGGAGAGGATTGGGGCTGGACTGGACTGAGCCTGCTACAGTTGGTAACGTCCTTATGTGTCCTGGTGTGTATGTGTGTGTGTCAGCTGTGTAGGCCGAGCCCGGGCCCACCCACTGGGGAGCGAGGTCCACCCAATCAGATTGAGCAATAACAAAAACAGTGTTTTATTGTAATACTTTTTTTATGCTCTCTACTTGTCAGTGTTCCAAACGGGACATTATTATTTTTACCTAAGCATGCAAAAACCATCAGATTGTATTCATAGCAAGCAGTGCACTGGAATGACATTCAGATGAACTGGAATGACATTGACTCTCATGGGATGGGTGGCCAAAAATAACTAACTGAAAGCCACATCCCCAATAAGACACAAATACAGTGGCGGTCGGTGCTGTTTAAAATGAGGGAGGACCATTATTTGTTTTCATGAGCATGGCCTTATTTCTATTATAGCATACTTGATGACTGTCATTCATATTCCATTCACGCAGCATTGATGGGTGTATGCTACTACATGATAGTCAAATGTTCCCCATACCCATATCATGAGGTTGCTACAACCTAGCCTATGAATGAAAGTTTACAACGTAGATGCAAACAGGTTGAGAGAAACATTTGAGGTGACATACAGTGACACAAGGACAGTGACACATTCAATAGCGCCTTGCACAAAAACCACTACAATCACGCAGTACAGTGTACAGTCAGTAAGCAGTTCAGCAGTTACACCGGCGGGCCCCGTTGGCAATAAATTAGTACAATCAAAAGTTTACCTTGACTTGGAAGAATTCCAGTTGTCACGTCCTGACCTTAGTTCCTTTTTTTATGTCTCTATTTTAGGTTGGTCAGGGCGTGAGTTGGGGTTGGGCATTCTATGTTTTGTTCTATGTTTGTATTTCTATGTGTTTGGCCTGGTATGGTTCCCAATCAGAGGCAGCTGTCAATCATTGTCTCTGATTGAGAACCATACTTAGGCAGCCTGGTTTCGCCCTTGAGTTGTGGGTAGTTGTTTTCTGTGTTGTGTGTCTGCACCAGCCAGAACTGTTTTGTCGTTCGCTTTGTTATTTTTGTGATTTCCGTGTTCATTAAATAAATATGGACACATACCACGCTGCAGCTTGGTCCTCACCTTCCAACAGCCGTTACACCAGTGTTATGTTGGATAGTCATAGCCAGGTGTTTGAGTAGGCTAAACCAGCTAGCTGAATTTGCTAGCTAAGTAAGTGAAAGTGAAAAAAATGACAAAACATCTCTCTCTTGCTTCTCCTTGATTTTTGAATAAATTAATTTTTCAAAACAGTTTAACTGTTGTCTTTCTATCTCTTTGAGTCAACTACTCACCACATTTTATGCACTGCAGTACTAGCTAGCTGTAGCTTATGCTTTCAGTACTAGATTTAATTTCCTGATCCTTTGATTGGGTGGACAACTTTTCAGCATGCTGCAAGAGCTGTGATAGGTTGGAGGACATCCTCCGGAAGTTGTCATAATTGCTGTGTAAGTCCATGGAAGGGGGTGAGAACCATGAGCCTCCTAGGTTTTGTCTTGAAGTCAATGTACACAGAGGAGGATGGAAGCTAGCTGTCCTCCGGCTACACCATGGTGCTACCATACAGACTGCTGTATTATTATTTGGTGACATTATTTGGTGACATGTGAATATATTTACTGTAGTTTTATCTAAAAAAGTATTACTTTTTAAGTGTTTCGCTATTTTTATGAAATTCACTGAAGAGGATGGTCCTCCCCTTCAGAGCCTCCACTGCACGAATATGACCGCATTGAGGCATATGTCATTGTGCTTCTAAGGCTATATGCAGAACTAGCTCTCACAGTCTCACGTCAGAATTAGACACTCATCCAAGTTTCTCAAATGTCAAATTTCTTCCAAACATCAAATTTCAAAGTGTTTAAGGTTACGTTTAGGTATTAACTCCAAAATCTTAAGGTTAGGCATCAACTCTTGATGGTTAAGGTAAGCGATAAAGTTTGGGATAGGCTTAAAAATAACATCTCAAAAACAACTTTCTATTGCTGGATTTAAACATGCAACCTTGGACCAGAGGCACATGCTTACAACCATAGGCTTACAACCATATGCCATCTCCACCCCCAATGACCAAGCAAAACGAAAACCCTACTTGAAGGTAACAGCACTCACTGTTGCCCCGAGTGGCCGGTTTCCACATCGTCTCCCGCCGTCCTCGGACCGGGACAATACTGATTTGTATCGCGGATGGCCTGGCTGTATATGCACCATGCCACTGCCTTGTTCATTTGTTCATTTAGCCAACAAGACAGGTCATAATCCAGCGCCTTTATCAAAGTCAACACACCTATATTTGTGCTTGAGTTAGCTTAAAAAATGCTAAATGTTCTCTCAGCCTCATGGCAAAATGTGTAGAATAGCATGAGATTAGCTATAAAACGGCACATTTTTCACTTTACCCCATTGCAAAATGTCTACAATTGCAAGAAGTTAGCTGCCCCCCCCACCCAAATTTCCGCAGGCCTACCCACCAACACATTTCTGGCTATGCTACTTTGTGTGTGTGTGTGTGTGTGTGTGTGTGTGTGTGTGTGTGTGTGTGTGTGTGTGTGTGTGTTAGGCAGATCTCTGGTCACCTTTTAAATATAGTAGAGGGGTGTTTGGGGCTCCGCAATAACGAGGCAATCAGAGCTGTTTATTCTCTAATCCAGAGGATAAACACACGGTGTTAGTGTTAGGGTTAGTGTTTCCTTAATGGTATGTGAAGCTGATTGTCTCCGGGGCTAGAGACAGTGCTGGCTGGGGTGGAACTAGAAACAATTGTGCTTAAAAAAATAAACCACTGGTTTAGGACCTCCTGTTCCCCTCATTCTCATTTCTCATCGTACAGTCCCCCCTCCCACTCCCCCACATACACCCCCAATGTGGCGTCAGCAACAACCAGCTCCATATGTGCCCCCCGCTCACACATGTGATGTGGTCTGGGTGCAATGCTGCCCGCCTACCCTGCCTATGCCCCACCCTACACAGACACACACACACAAACTCACACATGCATACACACTTGCTTCTGCACACACACAGCCACCAGAGGAGAAAAGAAGCTCTCGGTTTATGAGGTGTTTTTATAAAAGCCATAGTGCGGACCAGGCCCTGTGTGTGTGTGTGTGTGTGTGTGTGTGTGTGTGTGTGTGTGTGTGTGTGTGTGTGTGTGTGTGTGTGTGTGTGTGTGTGTGTGTGTGTGTGTGACACACTCAGGGCGCAGACTCTGTGTCTGCATTAACAGCAGATTAACCAGAACAATGTGAGGAGTGCTGCTTTGTAGTGCAACATGTGTGGCATTTAGCGATGTGATCTAGGTTAGCGATCTGTGACTGCATGGTGTCACTCCATCCAACTGAGATAGCCTATGTATACAAATATAACTGCAGGCGTATTTATTGAATTTAGGGGCCTTTTATTAGTTTGCTTGCATTTTATTAAGCATTTATAGACAGCGCGTATTCCTTATATAGCACCACACTAACCTGTCTTCAGTGGAGTTTGCACACTATCGGACAGACTGATAGACAGTCAGATAGATAGAATAGATTCTATGAGGTACCCCATAAATACATGTTATTGGGTTATTTTCCACTTTGGGATCTCTAATGTATGCTAGGAAAGTAGTTCAAATTTGAACATTATTGACAACACCAGGAAGTACAGCTTGTAACACCCTTCACAGTTCATCCATCACACGCACGCACGCACGCGCGCACACACACACACACACACACACACACACACACATAATGTACTGAATGTAAGGACCGCGTTTACTGTCTGTATCACATCTCTATCACTCCTTACAGTCCATTCATCACAGCCTAATAGGATTTACTGCTAATTATAAAACAGCCATTCCTACTGTAGCCAGCCAACATACTGTATCCCATCCCAAGGTTTCCTGTAAATGGACGCAGACAAAACATAACAGTGTGCGTTTCTCTCTCGGCATTGCTTTCCTCTTATTTTAATCAACTGTACAACCTACTTAGACCAGGCACAGTTACATCACTGCTTAGCCAGTCAGCCCCCCCTCCTCCCACAACTCACACAGCAGGGCTCTCCCTCCCAACAAGATATGAAGGCAATTTCCCTGTTAGGTCATAGTTAAAAATGCAGTGGACAACAACTATGAGTAATCAATGCCTATGAGAATGTTGCCAAAACACAAACAAACATAGGTTACTGTCTATTTCCAAATTATGCCGTGTTTTGGTCAGTCAAATCAGTAGAGAACTCTTTGTTTTATTTGGGACAGACCTATAGGGTTACAGCGTAGGCTAAAATAATTTGGAGTTCCTGCAATTGAGACGGAGGGTGGGGCGACAGAGGCAAGCAGGGAAGGGGGAGGTCTCCTTCAGAATCTCCCAGATCTGTAACCCCCCACCCTCCAAAACACGCGCACACAACGCACACACTGCGCGGTGAGAAGTTTTTCGGGGAGGTCACAGACGCAGCCCTGCAGGGAGTTAGAATTCGCTGCTCTGAAATATATCAATTGAATTTGCCAGCCACTTCACCTCACATGCTATTCACAAAATACAGAACATATCTGCGTTGTTGACTTAAAAAAAAATATATATATATATATATATATATATATATATATATATATAATTTCTGCAAAATATTAGGTTGCAGGCTTGTGCAAACGTTTTTTTTCGCGATTTTTTCCGATTGTTCCAAGACAATACAGAAAACGGTCGGAGTTCCGACGTTTTCTCCAGGCAGGAATAGGCACATTTGGACTAAACTAAAATGCTTCGAGATTTGCTGGTTTACTGAAACGGATAAACAACTAAATGCTGTTGTATTCGAACAGAAAGTCTTAGTTTTAAAACTTGCTGGAAGGTAGAAAGAGAGACCGCACCATACTCCGCAGTCAACGTCCATTACGCGTGGCTTCGCCGCGCCACTCTATTTGAACTCGGAAAAATACCGATGTTTTTTCGGGAGTTGTAACTTGAAGGCATCAAAGGAATCGGACATTTAATTCCTATCCTACCTCCTCGAGGGTAGCTGCACAAGGATCGGAAACGCAGGTGAGACACCAATGCAATCCAATAAATATCAAGACTGTAGTCACACAATGTTGCATGCAGCTTGCATTCTGTGGTCTGTAAACATTGGTTCATTATTTTTCAGAATCATTGCTCTTTTGATAAAAAACAATGCTACGTTTAAATTAAGTAGGTGTAGGGTACCTAGTCAAGCATGTTCATATAGATTTTAAATGCATAGCCTATATACGAAAAATTGCCTATGGAATTTAGGAGCCCCTGCATGTGGTAGCCTATTGAATAACTATGTAACTGCAATAACCAAGGGTTTGTTTGGAATGAGTTGGATATCCGAGGGGTTCCTCTTGATTTATCAGTTAAACGAACGAACCCTTCACGAACTACAATGCTTCAAATTACTTACAACCATTAATCCACGTATCCTATGGCATGCACCCTTTATAGCCTTATAATGTCTTATAAAGGGCTTATGAAGGCGCCATTAATAATGTATAAGATATACACAAAGGTGACCACATTTACAAACCAGAGGGTAGAGTCCAGTTGGTAAGACTTGACCCGCGTCTCTCTCTGAGGAACACAGCACAAGCAGTCAGTCACAGGTCACTGCTAACGAGGGGACATTGTGTCCGACAGACGTGGCTGTAAATGTGTCGGTGTGCGGTAAATGACGCTCGTGTCACGTCTGATGAGACCTGGCTGATGCGTGCAATCTTTGTTGACTCACCGCGCTTGACCGGTGACTCACTCGCGGAACCAACGGGCACCGGCTGACGAATAGAATGGAATTGAATTAGTTCTATTGCCACATGATCCGTTGGCATTGAAAAAGTTATTGGACCCGTTTCCTGGACAGAGATTAAAGCTAGTCCTCGACTAAAAAGCACTTTCAATCGAGATCCTCCGTCAGAGCATTGTTAGGCCAGGACGAGGCTTAATCTCTGTCTGGGAAACCGGACCATTATGTTCAGAGGACAACTTTGGATGTTCATATCTGCACATATAGGGTAATATAGCCACACACACGACAATGATAATCATGTCATGGTGTGAGAGTTCAGTTTCAAGTGTATTTGCATAATGAATACATTGGAAATCTTACTCAACAGGGGTAACAGTGGGAGACGGTGAATGTGTGTGTTAGACCTCCTGACTAATTTGTGAATGGAGCGAATTTGTAATTGCTGTTCTATATCAGATGCCTCATTCAGGGAGGAGCAAGAGAAAGAGAGACAGATGTTTAGCTGTTCTATATCAGATGCCTCATTCAGGGAGGAGCAAGAGAAAGAGAGACAGATGTTTAGCTGTTCTATATCAGATGCCTCATTCAGGGAGGAGCAAGAGAAAGAGAGACAGATGGGTGAAAAGTAGAGAGAGATAAAAAAAATGATATATATATATATATATATATATAGAGAGAGAGAGAGAGAGAGAGTGGAGAGGTAAATAGAAGTGTATGGTAAGAGTGAGCTGTTATCCAGTGCCACTCTCAACATGCCCTCTTCTCTGTCTCCAGACATTATAATGGAATTCAACAATATGTTGAACATTTGAGTCATTCAGCAGACGCTCTTATCCAGAGTGATTTCAGTATTGAGTCCATACATTTTCAGACTTGTCCCCCTTGGGAATTGGACCGACAAAAAACCTAGCGCTGCAAGTGCCATGCTCTACCAACTGAGCTACACGGGACTAACTTAGCAAGGATTCAACTAAATGAACGTTTATTAATTCGTCCAAGTTTATCATAAGACATGAACAGAATGCACGAGGGATTCGTATTTATTGCAACATTCTGAAGAGGCAACCAGAAACCCCGTCTATATACAGACCCTTCAGAAAATACCCCTTGACTCTTTCACATTTTCTCACAGCCTTTCTATTTTTCCTCATCAATACCCTATAATGACAAAACAAAAAGGTTTTTTTTTGGTGTTGAAATTTTAGCAAAAAATAGAAATACCTTACTTACATAAGCATTCAGACTTTTTGCTATGAGAATTAACATTGAGCTCAGGTGCATCCTGTTTCTATTGATCATCCTTGAGATGTTTCTGCAACTTGATTGGAGTCCACCTGTGGTAAATTCAATTGATTCGAAATGATCTGGAAAGACATACACCTGTCCATATAAGGCCCCACAGTTGACAGTGCATGTCAGAGCAAAAACCAACCCATGAGGTTGAATGACTTGTCCATAGAGCTCTGAGACAGGATTGTGTCGAGGCACAGATCTGGGGAAGGGTACCAAAACATTTCTGCAGCATTGAAGGTCCCAAAAACTGTGGCCTCCATTATTCTTAAATGGAAGATGTTTGGAACCACCAAGACTCTTGACCAAACTGAGCAATCAGGGGAGACGTGCCTTGGTCAGCGAGGTGACTAAGAACCCGATGGTCACTCTGACAGAGCTTGAGAGTTCTTCTGTGGAGATGTGAGAACTTTCCAGAAGGACAACTATCACTGCAGCACTCCACCAATCAGGACTTTATGGTAGAGTGGCCAGACGGAAGCCACTCCTCAGTAAAAGGCATCCCGCTTTAAGTTTTCTAAAGGGTACCTAAAGACTCTCAGACCATGAGAAACAAGATTCACTGCTCTGATAAAACCAAGATTGAACTCTTTGGCCTGAATGCCAATCATCATGTCTGGAGGAAACCTGGCACCGTCCCTATGGTGAAGCATGGTGGCAGCATCATGCTGTGGTGATGTTTTTCAGCAGCAGGGAGGGGGAGACTTGTCATGATCAAGGGAAAGATGAACGGATAAATGTACAGAGGTCCTTGATGAAAACCTGCTCCAGAGCGCTCAGGACCTGACTGGGGGGGCGAACGTACACCTTCCAACACCTTCCTAAGCACACAGCCAAGACAACGCAGGAGTGGCTTCGGGGCAAATCTCTGAATGTCCTTGAGTGGCCCAGCCAGAGCCCAGACTTAAACCTGATTGAACATCTCTGGAGAGTCCCGAAAATAGCTGTGCAGCGATGCTCCCCATCCAACCTGACAGAGCTTGAGATTATCTGCAGAGAAGAATGGGAGAAACTCCCCAAATATAGGTATATCAAGCTTGTAGAGTCATACCCAAGAAGACTCGAAGCTGTAATCGCTGCCGAAGGTGCTTCAACAAAGTACTGAGTACAGGGTCTGAATACTTATGTAAACGTAATATTTCAGCTTTAAATTTGTTATACATTTGCACAAATTTCTAAAAAGCTGTTTTTGATTTGATATTATGGGGTATTGTGTGTAGATTGGCGGGGGAAAACATTTAGAATAATGCTGAAACATAACAAAATGTGGAAAAAGTCCAGGTTTCTGAATACTTTCCAAATGTTAGGCTACATTAAGCTACAAAATAAACTTTCCAGTGACACTGACTCACCCAATGATGAAAATGATTCATAGGCCACTCACCAGTAATGCCCGATGCGCTCGTGCCAATATCTCAAGTGCTGTTTGCTCAGAATCGCTGAAAAACAAAAATTGTTTGCTTCTACAGACAGATTAGTTCACTCTTTTCAGCATTAAGCATTTGCTTTCCAAATGGTAGGCCTGCGTTTTTCTCACAATTGTTTTTATACATTTGTAAAAGGCAAACTGACAGCTGCAAACAACCATAGATATATGATCCATAGATGGGCAGTTCCCATTCAAGTCAGGACTGGCAGCCATTGTTAGTATACTAATGAGTTTAACAGTTAGAGTGCCAGGGTTAGAGGTTCCAAAATCCTTCTACGGAATATGTATTTGGCTCACGTGCTGTCCAAATTGCAGCCTTCCCAGCTGTAAGTGCTTGTGATAAAACTAAGCCTACAGCTATTTGGTAGAAGCTATTTAAAAATAATAATATTTAAGGGGCCTGGGATTAAAAATACAAAACAAATACAACATAAATATAGGACAAAACACACATCACAACAAGACAGACAACACTACATAAAGAGAGACCTAAGATAGCATGGCAGCAACACATGAAAACACAGCATGGTAGCAACACAACATAACAACAACATGTTAGCAACACAACATGGTAGCAGCACAAAACATGGTACAAACATTATTGGGCACAGACAACAGCACAGGGCAAGAAGGTAGAGGTAACATTACATCACACAAAGCAGCCACAACTGTCAGTAAGAGTGTAAATGTGTTTTTATTTATTTATTTTTTCACCTTTATTTAACTGGGTAGGCTAGTTGAGGACAAGTTATCATTTACAACTGAGACCTGGCCAAGTTAATGCAAAGCAGTGCGACAAAAACAACAGCACAGAGTTACACATGGGATAAACAAACGTATAGTCAATAACACAATAGAATAATCTATATACAGTGTGTACAAATGTAGTAAGACTAGGGAGGTAAGGCAATAAATAGGCCATAGTGGCGAAATAATTACAATTTAGCATTAACATTGGAGTGATAGATGTGCAGATGATGATGTGCAAGTAGAGATACTGGGGTGCAAAAGAGCAAAAAAATAATATGGGGATGAGGTAGTTGGGTGGGCTATTTACAGATGGGTTGTGTACAGGTGCAGAGATCGGTAAGCTGCTCTGACAACTGATGCGTATAGTTATTGAGGGAGATATGTCTCCAGCTTCAGTGACTTTTGCAATTCATTCCAGTAATTTGCAGCAGAGAACTGGAAGGAAAGGCAGCCAAAGGAAGTGTTGGCTTTGGGGATGACCAGTGAAATATACCTGCTGGAATATACCTGCTCAAGTTGCTTCGTGGGGTGCATGTTGGCTGGGGTAGGGGTAGCCAGGTGGAAAGTATGGACGGCTGTTGAAAAATGCTTATTGAAATTCTCGATTATCGTGGATTTATCGGTGTTGACAGTGTTTCCTAGTCTCAGTGCAGTGGGAAGCTGGAAGGAGGTGCTCTTATTCTCCATGAACTTTACAGTGTCCCAAAACATTTTGGAATTAGTGCTACAGGATGCAACTTTCTGTTTGAAAAGCTAGCCTTTGCTTTCCTAACTGACTGTGTATATTGGTTCCTGACTTCCCTGAAAAGTTGCATATCCCGGGGGCTATTCGATGCTAATTCAGTACTCCACAGGATCTTTTTGTGCTGGTCAAGGGCAGTCAAGTCAGGAGTGAACCAGGGGCTATATCTGTTCTTAGTTCTACATTTTTTGAACAGGGCTTGCTTATTTAAGATGATGAGAAAAGCACTATTAAAGAACAACCAGGCATCCTTTACTGACAGGATGAGGTCAATATCCTTCCTGGATAACCTGGGCCAGGAGTCGTTTGAGTCTTTGAATGAAGAGATTGAGATAAAACTGTCCAGTTTGAGTCTTTGTTGCAGTTCGTTCCAGTTGCTAGCTGCAGCGAACTGAAAAGAGGAGCGACTCAGGGATGTGTTTGCTTTGGGGACCATCAACCTTTCTGGCGCAGGCGTTCCGCTAGCGACCCACCTCGACAACATCCGGTGAAATTGCAGAGCGCCAAATTCAAAATACAGAAATAGCCATAATAAACATTCATAAAAAATACAAGTGTTATACATCGGCTTAAAGATTAACTTCTTGTTAACTTCTTTGGGACTGGGGAGCAGTATTGAGTAGCTTGGATGAATAAGGTGCCCAGAGTAAACTGCCTGCTACTCAGGCCCAGTTGCTAATATATGCATAGTATTAGTAGATTTGGATAGAAAACACTCTGAAGTTTCTAAAACTGTTTGAATGATGTCTGTGAGTATAACAGAACTCATATGGCAGGCAAAAACCTGAGAAAAAATCCAACCAGGAAGTGGGAAATCTGAGGTTTGTAGTTTTTCAAGTCATTGTCTATCGAATATACAGTGTCTATGTTGCACTTCCTAAGGCTTCCACTAGATGTCAACAGTCTTTAGAATGTTGTTTGAGGCTTCTACTGTGAAGGAGGGGGGAATGAGAACTGATTGAGTCAGGGATCTGGCAGAGTGCCAAGGGCTGATCATGCGCGCTCGCGTGAGCGTTAGCTGCGTTCCTTCACATTTCTACAGACAAAGGAATTCTCCGGTTGAAACATTATTGAGGATTTATGATAAAAACATCCTAAAGATTGATTCTATACTTCGTTTGACATGTTTCTACGAACTGTAACATTACTTTTCGTCTGAACTTTCGCCTGGACGTGCCCGTGCCTTGTGAGTTTGGATTGTGTACTAAACGCGCAAACAAAAAGGAGGTATTTGGACATAAATGATGGACTTTATCGAACAAATCAAACATTTATTGTGGAACTGGGATTCCTGGGAGTGCATTATGTAGAAGATCATCAAAGGTAAGTGAATATTTATAATGCTATTTCTGACTTCAACATACATGAATTGTGTAACATGAAGTCCTATGAGTGTCAGCTGATGAAGATCATCAAAGGTTAGTGATTAATTTTATCTTTATTTCTGCTTTTTGTGACTCCTCTCTTTGGCTGGAAAAATGGCCGTGTTTTTCTGCGACTAGGTACTGACCTAACATAATCGTTTGGTGTGCTTTCGTCGTAAAGCCTTTTTGAAATCGGACACGGTGGCTGGATTTACAGCAAGTTTATCTTTAAAATGGTGTTATCTTTAAAACTTGTATGTTTCAGGAACTTTAATTATGGGATTTCTGTTTTTTTTTTATTTGGCGCCCTGCAATTTCACTGGCTGTTGGCGAGGTGGGACGCTATCGTCCCACATATCCCAGAGAGGTTAATCCTGCCGCTTTGTCAGATTTCAAAAAGGCTTTACGGCGATAGCATACCATGTGATTATCTGAGGACAGCGTCCCACTTACAAAAGCATACAAACATTTTACAACCAAGTAAAGGAATTACAAAAGTCAGAAATAGCGATAAAATGAATCACTTACCTTTGATGATCTTCATATGGTTGCAGTCACAAGAGTCCCAGCTACACAATAATTGTTTGTTTTGCTCGATAAAGTCCCTCTTTATATCCCAAAAACTCAGTTTTCGCCTGCCATGTCAGTTCTGTTATACTCACAGACATTATGTTAACAGTTTTGGAAACTTGAGAGTATTTTCTATCAAAATCTACCAAGTATATGCATATCCTAGCTTCTGGGCCTGAGTAACAGGCAGTTTACTTTGGGCATGCTTCTCATCCAGATGTCAAAGTACTGCCCCCAAGTCATAAGAAGCTAACAGAATGTGACTGGCAGAATGGGTGTTGAATGTAGAGGATGAGGGCTGCAGTGGATATCTCAGATAGGGGGGAGTGAGGCCTAAGAGGGTTTTATAAATAAGCATCAACCAGTGGGTCTTGCGACGGGTATACAGATATGACCAGTTTACAGAGGAGTATAGAGTGCGTTGATGTGTCCTATAAGAAGCATTGGTGGCAAATCTGATGGCCGAATGGTAAAGGACATCTAGCCGCTCGAGAGCACCGTTACCTCCAGATCTATACATTTTGTCTCCGTAATCTAACATGGGTAGGATGGTCATCTGAATCAGGGTTAGTTTGGCAGCTGGGGTGAAAGAGGAGTGATTATGATAGAGGAAACCAAGTCTAGATTTAACTTTAGCCTGCAGCTTTGATATGTGCTGAGAGAAGGACAGTGCGCCATCTAGCCATACTCCCAAGTACTTGTATGAGGTGACTACCTCAAGCTCTAAACCCTCAGAGGTAGTAATAACAACTGTGGGAAGAGGGGCATTCTTCTTACCAAACCACATGGCCTTTGTTTTGGAGGTGTTCAGAACAAGGTTAGGGGTAGAGAAATATTGCTGGACACTAAGAAAACTTTGTTGTAGAGCATTTAACACAAAATCCGGGGAGGCGGCCAGCTGAGTATAAGACCGTATCATCTGCATATAAATGGATGGGAGAGCTTTATACTGCCTACTTCCCACTGCTATGCTACCACCACACGTGCGCTACGTAAAGTTCATCTACATAAAGTGGTCTCTTGATGTGGTTTCAGCATTGTTGTGGCCTTAAAACATAAAATGGAGTTTTTTTTAAATAAAAATAAAAAAGTGTAATTTTGAGAGCGAAAACCTGAAGAAAAAAACATAGAAACAAAACCTGGAAAAACTAAACGGAGAAAACAGAATTTGGGGAAAATAAAACAGATTTGATAATGGTAGCATATCCTTAGTCATGGCTCCCCTTTACACATTCACACCGTCATCTGTTTTCCAGTCTGCTGGTGGCGTGGGCCTCTACCGAGAAATGGTGTGTTACTATGACATAGTTACTATGACAGCGTTACATTGACGGGTGGAACAGGCCGGATCTGAGGCAAAATGTGGTGTGTAGGTGAGGGCTTCCGGAATGGGAAATCTGGAGAGGTCACATCTGCTAGAAAGAGAGGGAGAATAAAAATATATTCTTACGAGAACTAGACTGTATCTAACTAAAGGGATGAGAGGGGAAAGAGAGTGGGGGGTGGGTTAGGGGTGAGGAGGAGATGAAGAACAGATGAGGGAAAGAGGGGGGGTGTATGGGGGAGGAAGTGGGAAGGAAGATATTAGAGCGAATGTGTGTGTGTGTGTGTGGGGAAGGTATGGGAGATAGATGGGAGTGGGGAGAAGTTTCCAATAGGTAGAGAGAGGCCCTCTCCTCGATAGAGCTCTAGTGTGATGCTCTATTCCTGGCCTAGCGACTATACACCACCCTGGGAGTGTGTGTAGCTACTCTCAGACCATCAATTTAGAATCATATCAAACCTCCGGAGTCATTGTAACAGTCCATCGCTAAGCTATACACAGTACCAACATGCTGAGCCAATGGCGTTTAGTTCAACAGCATCTGCAGAATAATTATCACTGCTCTTAAAGTTATTTTTTACTTGTGAAGATCATAATTTATGGCCGTTGTCTTCCCTACTCTAGTTGAAAGCAAGTCCCTTCGTATAAGAGTGTCTGTTAAATTGCTGAAATGTTCCTTTCGAATTTAAAGAAGCCACACAGCATGGCTAGAGCGGCAGGAAACCACTCTTATTTTTGTTCTAATTGTGTCTCTGGTGATTTTGTGGTGGTGGCGGTGTGATAACTACCACAGTGAGGTTTACAGAGCTGGGTGTGTTAGCTGTTAACTAGCTTTTAGCTTCTATGGCAGGGCTAATCAACCCTCCTGCTGAAGCGCTATGGCGGGGATTTGCATGTTTTTACTCCTACCATGCTTTGGGGTAGTGCTGGAGCAAAAGCCTGCATACTCAGAATGTTCTATATCTCTCTCTCTTACTCCCTCACTCTGTCACAGCTTGGGTGTCTCTGTGCTGGGCTCTCCTGTCAGCTAGCCAGCAGTATGATGGAGACGCTACACCATAAAACTCATAAATCTGCAAACAGACTCATTCGTTTAAGAGAGTCTTTAATGTTTGTGTGGGGTTGAGTTATGGGCGGCGTTAATGAAGGGCATTAATGATGTCTTCATAAACCTCCCGCTCTACTCTTCACCGTTACATACCTCCCTCTCTGGGTCACCATTCTCTCACTCTCACACTCTCTCACTCTCACACACACACTGGCTGCCAGCTCCGAAGGACAGATCTCATTATGGAGTCGGACCCTCAGTAATGTCCACACACGCACCTTTCCTCACTGCCATCTACAGTAATGTCCAGGTCTAGTGTATCGTCAGGTTGTTCTGCCATAAAGCACGGAGGTTATGTGTTACAGAGTATTTTTTTACTTTTTGTTAGTCTCTCACGGTGTGTGTCTGTGGGTTGGAACGGTCTCATCACACCTAAACACAAGATCCATCTTCCCAATGAGACTTTAACACTGTGACACTGACCGGCAGGCTGGAAGCAAATGGTGTTCTGTTTCCTGGCCAGGAGGTGTTTTGGATATGGGGTTATGCTGCGTTCACGTGCTGGTCGGAACTAGGAAACTGACATTTCTGACTCGCTGATTTGTTGAACGCGGCGCGTGTATAACTTTAACCAGTTAGCTAGTCGGATATTTAAGAGTTTCCAAGTTCTGACTAGCACATGTACAGCGACAAAGGGGTTAAGGCCAGGACACTGTACGCAGTCGGAGCCGCCAGAGTGTTGCAGTGTCATTTTACGTCACAAAATGGGAAGCTCCTTGTTATGCGCACAAACCTACTACAAACAAGTGCGCCACATGAAATTGGCAACACAACGTATACAATTGATGGGCAGTATTGAGAAAGCTTCGCAGTGGAAGTCCCGCCCCTGTGTCGACTTCACATGCTTTCTGGTATTTATAAACATGGAAGCAATGGACATGCTGCTACTGCTATTCTACTTGCATATTTGCTTTGATTTCGACATTCCTTATGCAAAATTAAATCTCCGTCCAATTTTGAGGATCGTCTGTCCGAGGAGGTGAGACGATACGAGCACCTCTGTAAAATTGTTTGGTGCGGTTGTATACGGACAAAGTCAACAGCTGGGGGGAGATAGCACAACATGTAAAAAATGTTTCTTTATATAACTAGGCAAGTCGGTTAAGAACAAATTCTTATTTACAATGACAGCCTACCCCGACCAAACCCGGACGACGCTGGGCGAACGCCCTATGGAACTACCAATCACAGCCAGATGTGATACAGCCTGGATTCGAACTAGGGACTGTACCTGTAACCTGACACCTCTTGCACTGAGGTACAGTGCCTTAAAATGCTGCGCCACTCGGGAGCATCGACATGGAGACAGATTCGGGACCCGGTATGTTCACAGTCTGATAAAGGAGGAAGAGACCAGGAATGGGACTGCGCCGATTGTCCAACAACTGGGTTGGCTTCCTGTTTATGTAAAACATTGTCCGACAGACACCAATATACCAGGTACAATATGTACGGTTGTGTTTGTGCGTGTTTGTGACCTAAAACAAGTTGTGTGCTCAAGACGTTTGTAAAGATGTTGGCGTTTGACATGTTTTTTCTGTATAGTTTTTTTCCCTTCTAATTCACAAGTTATGTTGGTAGGTCATTTACTGGGGGTATGTTGCGTGTTTTATCATTCACGTGTTAAGGTTAATTTACTGGTGGTTTGCCTTTGTGGATCTGGTCTTATTCCCCCATGTCTTATGCACAATATTCCCACTGCACCTGCACTGTTTGTCACGTCTTATTTGCACCTTGTGTTTTACATTGCGCTATTTTCCCCTTGTTACATTTTGTTACTGTAACCCATAATGACAAAGTGACAACGCGTTTTCAGAAATGTTTGCGTATTTATTGAAAATGAAATGCTGTATCTCATTTACGTAAGTATTCACACCCCTGAGTCAATATAAGTCAGAATCCTCGTTGGCAGCGATTACAGCTGTGAGTCTCTGGGTAAGTCTCTAAGAGCTTTGCACACTTGAAAAACTGCCCAGTTGTTAACAATTACAAGCATACCCTTAACATGATGCAACCACCACTATGCTTGAAAATATGGATAGTGGTACTCAGTGGTGTGTTGTGTTGGATTTGCCCATAACATAACACTTTGTATTCACAACATAAAGTTAATAAAGGTAATTGTTTTGGTCATTTTTCCCCCAGCATTAATTTAGAGCCTTGTTGCAAACAGGATGCATGTTTTGGAATATTTGTATTCTGTACAGGCTTCCTTCTTTTCCCTCCGTCAATTAGGTTTGTATTGTGAAGTACCTACAATGTTGTTGATTCTTCCTCAGTTTTCTCCTACAACAGCCATTAAACACTAACTATTTTAAAGTCACCATTGGTTTCCTTCCTCTCCAGCAACTGAGTTAGGAAGGAGGCCTGTATCTTTGTAATGACTGGGTGTACTGATACACCATCCAAAGTGTAATGAATAACTTCACCATGCTCATGGATATTCAGTGTCTGCTTCTTTTACCCATCTACCAATAGGTTCCCTTCTTTGCTATGCATTGGAAAACCTCCCCGGTCTTTGTGCTTGAATCTGTGTTTGACATTCACTGCTCGACTGATGGACCTTACAGATAAATGTATGTGTGGGGTACAGAGACGAGGTAGTCATTCAGAAATCATGTTGAACACTATTATTGTAGTCCATGCAACTTATTATGAGACGTGTTAAGCACAGTGTTACTCCTGAACTAAATTATTTAGGCTTGCCATAACAAGGGGGTTGAATATTTACTCAAGACATTTCAGATTTGGATTTTTAATTAGTTTGTCAAAATTTCTAAAAACATAATTCCACTTTGACATTACAGGGGTATTGTATGTAGGCCAGTGACACTTTAAAAAAAAAATATATATATATATATCAGGCTGTAACACAACAAAATGTGGAAACAGTCAAGTGTTTTAAATAGTTTCTGAAGGCACCGTAGATGGGACGACAGACGGGGGGGTGTGTCCTTAATGTCCACAGCTAGACAGCCACTCTCACCCATAGCAGGAACATCCTCATTGAAATGGTTGAAAGGCCACGACACGTAACAGAAGGTTTTCATGGCCATGTAGATTAGGCTATTGTTTACATCTGGACAGACATTCTCACCAATGTACCAAAACAGGAAAGTCCCATTTAAAGGTTCACGTAACAGAAGGTTATACATGGCCATGTAGATGAGATTAATGTCTTGAGTGGGGCCTGTCCTTAATGTCAGACAGTACATGTTACAGAATCATGCTAAGCCACGTCGTCTGTACTAGCCTTAGGACAAAATATATGACAAAAACAACGTGAGAATGAAGTGTCTGTCTTTTTTGGATGTCTTTATTGTGAAATGTAAATTGATAGGAAACAAAGTTTCTCTCGTAATTAGTGTACGAATACTATACCTGTAGGCCCATTTTTCAGACTAGAGCCATTGATAACACTAAATAGGTTTTTGGCTGCCTCATCAAAAAAAATATGACAAACAAATTGAGGTCCCGTGTGGCTCAGTCGGTATACTATGGCGTTTGCAACGCAAGGTTTGGGGGTTTGATTCCCATGGGGACCAGTATGAAAATGTATGCACTCATTACTGTAAGTCGCTCTGGATAGGTGTCTGCTAAAGTGAAAAAAAACCAAAATGTAGTCTTCATTGTGAATAGCAAAACCAGTGAAAACCAAGATATTTACAAAAAGTGTGAGGCTCACAAGTTCTTTTGAGTGGGGATCCTACTATGACAAAGTCATCACCCAGAGGAAAATAACATATATTTTCCAAACAACACTCAACACACAACAAGAGACACGAAGCAAGTACAGGGACTGAACATTTAATAAATAACATGAAACAAACAGGGACAGCGTCTGGACAGGGGAAACATAACAACAATAATGCAGACACGGGGGACACACAGATAAAGGGGAGGCAATCAAATAAAGATGGGGTTCAGGTGAGTCCAATGATGCGCTGCTGCGTGTGATGGTGACCTGTGATGAAGCTCAGATGCACATAACAATGGTGAAGGCAGTCTGGCATCCTCGAGTACCAGAGAGTGGGAGCAGGCGTGACACTACCTACAGTGAGGAAAAACAGTATTTGATCCCCTGCTGATTTTGTACGTTTCCTCACTGACAAAGAAATGATCCGTCTATAATTGTAATGGTAGGTTTATTTGAACAGTGAGAGACAGAATAACAACAAAAAACGCATGTCAAAAATGTTATAAATTGATTGGCATTTTCACCTGAAACAATATATTTATTCTCTCTTGAATGAAAAGGTCATATTTTGCATTCTCCCAGAATAAATGTGATCTCTGACGAGAGACACTACACTTGTCCATTCGGTAGTGGGGCAAGACCCTGCGAAGAGGATGTATGGCATAACTGTGATATAACACCGTTTTTGTTCTGTGACGTTCGATGGGCATTTAAGGTGTGACCGGTGATCTGATAGGGGACAGGCGTCAAAGGTGTGTGTCTGTGTGTGTGTGTGTGGTAGGTGCGCCTCTCTCACCTCCCCTCGGGGACAGGTGCTAAAGTGTGAGGGCTGAGGAGTGTGGGAAGCTGAGTTCCCATCTCAGACCTGTGAAAAGAGACACTAGAGCATGTGTCTCCACCAATCTGCTCCCGACAGCATGGGCTGACAGGGTAGTGGTGACGCAACCTTTTCTCACCTTTTCTTTTCATTGTTTATTTGTTTACATAACCACTATTGTTCCTCTTGACCCTCTCTTTTTTCCGCTCTTACAGTTCCCCACCTGATGAGTTGATGGTTGTGGGTTGATCCATTGGAGCGCCCTCTACAGCCAGCCCTGTACCAGTAGCCCTTGCCATTCCAGTACTGTACCAGTTAAGCTATACCAGTGCCATTATGTTGTTGTCTCGCTGGTCTCTGCTGCTACTCTGGTCTCTACTGGTTCTACTGGTCCAGTCCCCCCTAACCCAGTCCAGACCAGCTGCTTCCCTCAGTGACACTGACAGTGACACAGGTAAGAGACATGGACCACATAAAAGATCTTAAATTCTCTCCTCCTTTCTTTCTTTCTTGCTTGCTCTCTCTCTCTCCCTCTCTCTCTCTCTCGGCAGGGCTGCATCTCATTAGCCTTCTGTGTGTGTGTGCGTGCGCTTCCGTTTCGCTCGCTTGTGTGCGTTTTAACGTGTGCTTACTCTCCCTCTTTCTTATTTGATCTCTTTCATGCCAGGCTGAGGGTTCTGGGTTCAGGCTGCTTCCATGATGGTTCAATCCCACTGACTCTGTTCCGCTGTCTGGAACTGCTCAGTTAGCAGTGGGTCTTTATTCTGAGACAGAGGACAGAACACACTCTTCAATTTGGGGATGTGGAGGCTCTTTATTGGTCTAGAAAGGACCTCAGTCTTCAAGGTTTGTCCATTTAGTTAAAAAAAACGGAGGATGTTTACAGGGATTCTTTCATGGCGCAACCACGGTTTAGCTTCTCCACCGCTGACTATGGTGTACATATCCTGTCCACGCACGCACATGCACACAGTTGGTTGGATGTGGAACAGAAAGGCTGTGTTTGGTAGGAAAGGATGAATGCTGTCTGAAAGGCGGTGTTTTTTTCCCTCTATTGGTGAGTCGTGTAACCACCGGCCATCCTAAACCAGCCCTAACACCATGGTGTGTGTGTGTGTGCGTGCTTGCGAATGTGTGTTTGATACTGTTGTTTTGAAACGCATCAATTCTTGTTTTTCTCTCAGTCAAAAACACCAAAAATGTCACTTCTGCTGCAAACAATTTTGCCATACACGAAGGCTGTTTCCAATTTTCTATCTCTGTCTCGCTGCTTCTTTCAAATAAAACTGTTGGTCTTTCGATTTCAACCACCTCCCCCTGCTCTGCTCTTGTTTAGTGGATTCCGTTCTTCTTTTCAGTTATTTTATCCTTGTTTGTTTGTATCTCTTCTCTCTCTCCAACTCTCTCTCTGTCTATCTTTGACAACCTTTCATTAGGAATATTCCCCCTGCCATGAGCAGACCGTATTCAGGACTTCCCATAATGCAGTTTCTGTAAACCTCTCCCTGTAGATTACAGACCTGCTGTGGTGAGGCTGGGAGCTGGGATTCTGGGATGGTCTATGTCACTCTGTGGTGGTGATGATTATGGACCTAATCTCTCTAGATTACAGTAGATATGATGATGAGTCGTGCTTTCTCTGGTCGCAGTCCTGCTGAGATGTGGGGAGGGAAGGGATCTGCGGCAGAAAATGCCCTTAGTAATGTAGTAGTTCTATATTGTGTAGAAATCAATATATACATTCTGCTGGGAGATGGAAAGGGATGTGTGGTAGAATATATCCCTGCTTATAGTAATCACTGATCTGACGTGGCTGGATCTGTGAATGCTGTGGACTGGAACCCTATCAGACTGTGTCTAATGGTAGAAGGAAAAGGGCTTTTTTCTTATTCAACATATTCAAACAGGACCCATTATTAAAGCTCTGGAGCCCTCCTTCCTCAACTCACCCTCACACCCATCCTTGCCCTTTTGTTTGCAGCCATTTGTCAGGATGAAGGTGCTGATGATTTAGTGTGTTTGTTTATCTCTGAGCTTGGGGTTAGGGAGCTACGTGGGAACTCTGAAGGAGCGGTGGTGCGTGCGCTGTGGCGACAGTCGAGGCACCTTAAAAAGGGGTGAAAAGGTTCATCTTTATGCCGTTTCCATTCCCACTCAGCAGACCCCCACAGAGTAACCTTGTCTCAGCCCTTCCTGTTTGCGCACACACACACACACACACACACACACACACACACACACACACACAGTCTTGTACAGCTAACCTTGTGGGGAAACACAATTCAGTCCCATTCAAAATCCTATTTTCCTTAAACCTAACCTACTCTTACCCTAACCTTGACTCTAAATGTACTATTTATGTATTGTTATTTTGCCATCACTAGCACATTCAAGCCCACTGCCTATATACATAGCTACATATATACATAGCCACTTTAATAAATGGAACACTAGTCACTTTAATAATGTTAAAATATTTTGCATTACTGCCTGTATTGTGTTCTGTTCTATCCTGCTGTATCTTAGTCCATGTCTCTCTGACATCGCTCATCCATATTTATATATTCTTAATCCCATTCCTTTACTTAGATTTGTGTGTATTGGGTATATGTTGTGGAATTGTTAGATATTACTTGTTAGATATTACTGCACTGCTGGAGCTAGAAACACAAGCATTTCACTACACCTGCAATAACATCTGCTAAACACGTGTATGTGACCAATAAAATTAGATTTTGATTTGAAACCTTACCCTAGCTCCTAACCCTAAAACTAACCCTAGCTCCTAACCCTTAATGTAATACTAACACTAATTCTAAGCTTAACCCTAAACTTCCTAGAAATAGCATTTGATCTTGTCGTGACCAACAAAATGTCTCCAGTTGGTCAACTGGTCCCCACAAGATAAACACATCCACACACACACACACACACACACACACACTGGTTTCTAACTATAGTTTACATACTCGTTTGAGAACGACAGCAATACTGAAAGTGTTTCTCTCTCTCTCCATAGCTGACATGCTTACATCGTCGGAGGATGAAGACGATGATGAAGAGTCTTCCTCAGAGGAAAATAAACTGTACAACAACCAGAAGCTCCAACGTAAGCCCCTTCCTCTCACCTCTTTCCCCCAAACCTTGCCTGTCACTCACCCTTCGCTCCCTCTAACTTGATTAGTATGAAAAAGTAGGAGCCCAAAAAAATTTATATTGAATCCAAAGTTAGAAATATAAATGCCTCTCTCTCTCTAGCGGTGGCTCCTCAGTGGGTGACTCCAGACAAGATGGAAAAGAGGCTCCATGCCGTTCCTGCCAGTAAGACTGTTAAATTCCGTTGCCAGGCGACTGGTAATCCCACTCCAACTTTGCGGTGGTACAGGAATGGAAAAGAGTTCAGGAGAGACCAGCGGATTGGAGGCTTCAAGGTATGTATGTTTGTACAGCCCTCTGCTGCATAGTGTGTTGTCTGTATAGTGCGTCATCGGTAAAGTCAGCAGGTAAATAGCATACCTTAAAAGTAAAGATTAGATTACAGTGCCAAGGGGTAGAATGTATAAAAAATTACAGCAGAGGTCCAAGCACTGAACCTTGGGGAATACCAAATGTCACTTATTTCTACTTTACCAAATTTCAATCACAAACACCACATCAAATGTTTATTTTTCTTGGTTATTCTTATGTTTTCACTCCCTGACTTTCTCTCTCACCCCCTCCCTCTTTCAGCTCAGAGACCACATGTGGACTATAATAATGGAGTCTGTTGTTCCGTCTGATAAAGGCAACTACACATGTCTGGTGGAGAACAAGCATGGCAGCCTCACACACACCTACCAGCTGGACGTAGTGGGTCAGTATGTGTGTGTGTGTGTGTGTTTACTTCTGATATGCGTACATGGAGAGATGTATATGTGTGTGTTTGCGTCACTCACGTTGCATGTGTGTTTGTGTGTTCTAGAACGTTCCCCTCACAGGCCCATCCTCCAGGCAGGCCTGCCAGCTAATCGTACGGCAGTGGTGGGTAGTGACGTAGAGTTTGTCTGTCGAGTGTTCAGCGACCCTCAGCCCCACATCCAGTGGCTCAAACGCATCACCATTAACGGCAGCAGAGTGGGACCAGACGGACTACCCTACGTACGTGTACTGAAGGTACACACACACACACACACACACACACACACACACACACACACACACACACACACACACACACATATATCTACGTACAAATTCTGAAGGTTAACACACACTGTACCCACGAGGGCTACCCACACATAAACATCTCTCTATCGCCCTCAGACTGCAGGGTTTAACACCACAGACAGGGAGATGGAGGTGTTTACTCTGAGGAACGTGTCTGTGGAGGATGAGGGAGAGTACACCTGTCTGGCAGGAAACTCTATAGGAATGTCTCACCACTCTGCCTGGCTCAGTGTGATCAAAGGTACACACACATAAATGTACTCGATTATTCTTAACCTTTGCAGACCAATGTGCTTTACAAATGTGCACTCAAAATGGAAGAGAAGAAACAAACAAAAATGACAAAATAAAAAACCATTGACTTCCTCCTCTGCAGACGTGCCTCCCTCCCCCGTACCGTCTCAGGCCTACCTGCAGATTTTCATCTACTGTGTCGGCTTCTTCATCATCATGCTCCTAATCGCCATAGCGACCGCCTGCCGATTACGCTGCTCCCCAAAGAAGAGTGACTTCAGTAGCCAGCTGGCTGTTCATAAACTGGCAAAGAGCATTCCCCTACGCAGACAGGTAGCGCACACACACATATACACACATGCCCATAAACCACGATCGTATGATGCGTAAAATTTGCCTGAGAACTAATCCCTGGGTTTAGTTCAGCAGACGGACCGCTTATCCTATCCTCTCTCACAGCCTCCCCCTCTCTTTCTCTAGGTGTCAGTAGATTCCTCCTCCTCTCTGCAGTCTGGGGTGTGTCTGGTCAGACCCTACCGCCTCTCCAGCGGAGCCACGCCCAACCTTGCCGGCGTGTCAGAATATGAGCTGCCTGCGGACCCGCTCTGGGAGCTGTCACGAGACAGGTACTAGAAGGCTTATATCCCTGCATATCAAATCAAATCAAATCTAATTTATTTATATAGCCCTTCGTACATCAGCTGATATCTCAAAGTGCTGTACAGAAACCCAGCCTAAAACCCCAAACAGCAAGCAATGCAGGTGTAGAAGCACGGTGGCTAGGAAAAACTCCCTAGAAAGGCCAAAACCTAGGAAGAAACCTAGAGAGGAATCAGGCTATGTGGGGTGGCCAGTCCTCTTCTGGCTTTGCCGGGTGGAGATTATAACAGAACATGGCCAAGATGTTCAAATGTTCATAAATGACCAGCATGGTCAAATAATAATAATCACAGGCAGAACAGTTGAAACTGGAGCAGCAGCACGGCCAGGTGGACTGGGGACAGCAAGGAGTCATCATGTCAGGTATTCCTGGGGCATGGTCCTAGGGCTCAGGTCCTCCGAGAGAGAGAAAGAAAGAGAGAATTAGAGAGAGCATATGTGGGATGTCCAGTCCTCTTCTGGCTGTGCCGGGTGGAGATTATAACAGAACATGGCCAAGATGTTCAAATGTTCATAAATGACCAGCATGGTCGAATAATAATAAGGCAGAACAGTTGAAACTGGAGCAGCAGCACAGCCAGGTGGACTGGGGATAGCAAGGAGTCATCATGTCAGGTAGTCCTGGGGCATGGTCCTAGGGCTCAGGTCCTCCGAGAGAGAGAAAGAGAGAAGGAGAGAATTAGAGAACGCACACTTAGATTCACACAGGACACCGAATAGGACAGGAGAAGTACTCCAGATATAACAAACTGACCCTGGCCCCCCGACACATAAACTACTGCAGCATAAATACTGGAGGCTGAGACAGGAGGGGTCAGGATAGAGAATAGAGAATACACAACCTATAGTTTAGGGAATACATAACCCTGCATAAGGTGCTTATAACTTAACCAAGGGGATTCATAACCTCCATGAACAAGACATTCATTTTATTTATTTTTCACCTTTATTTAACCCGGTTGAGAACAAGTTCTCATTTACAACTGCGACCTGGCCAAGATAGAGCAAAGCAGTGCGACACAAACAACAGCACAGCGTTACACATGGGAAAAACAAACGTACAGTCAATAACACAATAGAAAAAGTCTATATACAGTGTGTGCAAATGAGGTAAGATTAGGGAGGTAAGGCAATAAATAGGCCGTAGTGGCGAAGTAATTACAATTTAGCAATTCAACACTGGAGTGATAGATGTGCAGAAGATGAATGTGCAAGTAGAGATACTTGGGTGCAAAGGAGCAAAAAATACAAATAACAATATGCCGTGCGTGTCTGTGTTGTAGGCTGTCTCTGGGGAAGCCACTGGGTGAAGGATGTTTTGGTCAGGTGGTGCTAGCAGAGGCTGCAGGTCTGGACAGAGAAAAACCCTCCCGTCTCACCATGGTCGCAGTGAAGATGCTTAAATGTTTGTGAGACTACTGCTGGCTACTTCTTGAAATATATTCCTAAAATTTGAGGAGCAAATTAGAATAAACGTAGATTTTGGTATTGTCATTTCTAACCTTGAAAACGGTGGTTGATATTGATGTGATGTCACGTCCTATTTCCTGTGTAGCGGACGCCACAGAGAAGGATCTGAGTGATCTGATCTCTGAGATGGAGATGATGAAGATGATCGGGAAACACAAGAATATCATCAACCTGCTTGGAGCCTGCACACAGGACGGTAAGACTGGCGCTGTGTGTGTGCGTGCATGTGTATGAGCAGAATGGCAAACCATAAGTACAAAGAGGCACAGTACAAAGGGATAAAGATAACAGCAGGGGTCCAAGCACTGAACCTTGGCGAACACCCAAATGTTACATTACAAGTAGGGGTATCTCTCATACACGTACAAGTTGGCGGTATCTCTCATCTCTGGATCTATGGTATTACCGTCTTAGTACCGTCTTAGTGCTGAAAAGGCCATTGGGCATCCATTACCAGAATGCTAACAAAAATAGCACAAACTAATAGCGTATTTCAATAGAGGCTGTTAGCTAAATATGCTAACGAGCGCAAACAAAATAAACTAATTGCAAAGACATGTAATCCAGTTTATACAGTTATACAAGTATAGGTAGTAGCTACTGAATGTAATTTCTGTTTCGCTTGTAAAAGTTCACACGCATGTGAACTAGAGACGTTGTGAAAATGAGCAAAGTTTTGACGCATGTTTGTCTGAAGGAAGAACCGTACTGGCTCTGGAGCAGTATGTGTCCACGCTGTGTCTGTGTGGAGTTTGGAGTTGCTATGGTAACGGGCCTGCCTGCTCTGCTGCGAATGGAGGGGAGAAAAAATAAACGCTAAGAAATCAAGATGGCAGCAGTGCCCGCTTTACAGATAACTCATCCAAAGCACTTTGACTTCTCAAACATGACAGAACGTGTCTCTTTATTAACTCAGCCACTTACTGAGCTAACTAGCCAGTTAAACCAAATACACAGCTGGACTCACCAGCTCCTGTATTCTCCCATTGTGCTATTTACAAACAAACACGTGACTGGCTCAACATTTCTGGGGAACTACGGTAAGCTTCATAATGTAAAATAATGTGACAGGTGAAATGAAGAATGCAATCTGCTTTATCTCCTAGATTACTGAGCGAGTTGACTGCAGGCATTTAAAAGTAGCTACAAATATTCTTAATTTATCTTGTCTTTTTCAGAATACCTATGTATACGCTACATACGGTATACCGCCCAAGCCTAATTATAACCCTCTTCTCTCTCCAGGCCCTCTCCACGTGGTGGTAGAGTATGCATCTCAGGGCAACCTGAGAGAGTACCTGCGGTGTCGGAGGCCTGTGGGTCTGGAGTACTGGTCTGGGCCTACCCAGGCCCCCTTGGACACCCTGGAGGTCAGGGAGCTGGTGTCTGCTGCCTATCAGGTGGCAAGGGGCATGGCTTACCTCGCCTCACAGAAGGTCAGAGAAGAGACTAGTGTTATTGTCTCTCTCTCTCTCTCACTCTCTCTTCGTCTGCATCTATTCTCTTCTGTTACTCTACTTCTCTCTTTCTCCTTGAAGTGTGGACATTTGTGCCTGTCAATTAATTCATCAATCAATGGTTTGTTTTGTAGTGTATCCACAGGGACTTGGCAGCCAGGAATGTGTTGGTGACAGAGGACAATGTGATGAAAATCGCAGACTTTGGGCTGGCCAGAGACATCCATCACATAGACTACTACAAGAAGACCACCAACGTGAGTGACTTGGTCAAAATGGAGCAGGTGTGACTTAAACACAGACAGACGGACATATAGGTGGTTTAACCCCTCGTTTTCCTCCCAGGGTCGCCTGCCAGTGAAATGGATGGCACCGGAGGCTCTGTTCGACCGCATCTACACACACCAGAGTGACGTGTAAGTCTCGCCCTCCTAACATTTTATAGACGTTTTGTTCTGTTGCGCCGTGGCTTTACGCTGATCCATCATGTTATGTACCTGTAGGTTTCTTTTCAAGCCCAGCAATAACTGTCCCTGATAAAGTGATAGTTCACTGTATTGAATTCTGTGTGTGTGTGTGTGTGTGTGTTTGTGTTGCAGGTGGTCGTTTGGTGTGTTGCTGTGGGAGATCTTCACTCTAGGAGGCTCTCCGTACCCAGGTGTCCCCGTGGAGGAGCTGTTCAAACTGTTGAAGGAGGGACATCGTATGGACAGACCAGCCGCCTGCACAGAGGAGCTGTGAGTACACGCCGAAACACACACACAGACAGTACAATGTCCTCGCAAGTATAGTGATACAAGTATAATAAATGTCCTTGCACTTATAGCAATGCAAATGCACTGTCTGTTCTGACCCTGTGGTGTTTGTTCCCAGGTACATGGTGATGAGAGACTGCTGGCATGCTGTTCAGTCTCACAGGCCAACCTTCAAACAACTGGTAGAGGATCTGGATCGCATGCTCTCACTCATGGCCAACCAGGTAAAAACACACACACACACACACAGTGTCATTTTCGTATAATTTGAATTGTTCCCCTGAACATGTCCTCTCTGTCTCTGCTCTCTCTCTAGGAGTATTTGGATCTGTCCATCCCTGCGGTCCAGTATTCTCTAGTGGGTCCAGACACCAGCAGCTCCTCTGACTCGGTCTTCTCCAGGGATCCGACCCACGGAGCAGAGTACTCTTCCCGGAGCCCGTCCCGGACCTCCACCCTGCTCTACAACCAGCACACCCCCCCTAGGACCCCTTCTCGGGCCTCTACCCTGGCCTACGACCACCATATTCCCTCCCGGACGTCCACCCTGACCTACACCATACCTACCCGGCACACCACCACCCGGGGACACAGCCAACGTTGATCTACCAAACCCTTGCCGCACACCTTAACCTATCCACCTCCCTTTTAGTCAGTCCCTACCATGAGCTCTGCCCCCAGCCCCTCCTACCCCCCACCCCCTGACTTCTACCCCCAGCCCCTGCTTGGTGACTGGGAGGCCTACCAGAGGGGAGGACACTACCTGAGTGCTTTAACCCCTTGTTCTCCAGTCTGCCCCGGAGCGGGGTTCATTTGACCTGCTTGGCATTTCTGGGGAGAGGCTCATTAACAAAGATGAAGACAATGGCAAAGATAGACAGACAGAGGGTCATAACAGAGTCATAAGACATGCAATAGACTTTTCACAAAGACTCTTCTGTTCTCCTCCCTATTAATATGGGGATACTCACACAGGAGCAAGAGGAGGAGGCTGCTAAACATGATTTTCATCGCCATATTATGCACCAAACTGCTGCTTCGTGAGTAAACCCATACAGGCTATTAAAAAGGAAATCTTACCAAGGGAAAACAAATAATTCACTTATTTTTTTATTGAACCTTTATTTAACTGGTCAGTTAAGAACAAACTCTCATTTACAATGACGGCCTACCAAAAGGCCTCCTGCGGGGACGGGGGCTTTTTATATCAATATATTATGAATTGTGTCATCTGAAAATATATTTCCAGGGTTACTTTTTTTTAGATGGTTGCTTGTTTTTATCCCTGTCAATGAAAGAGTGGAGTGGATATGATGCTATGTGTTCGCATCAGAGGAAAGAAGTAGGTAAGATGCTATGTGTTTTAATAAGCTAATATCATACCAGCAGTGTTAGTCAGGGCTACAGTTACCGTATCACCCTATAGTCTAGACTCTATGGACACCAGTGTTACGTTGAAGGTAATGATGATGTTGCTGAGGATAATGTTCATGGTAATGTAAATGGTTGTAAAACAGTGGCAAATGCACTTATCGCCAATGGAGGTCTACCTTCCTTTACAGAGGATGCCTTTATTTGAAGGACTGTAAAATAAAAGACAACAGTGTTACAAAACCTCACGGAAGTCTTTTTGAATGAGAGAGAAAATCGGGAGAGAGAGAGAGAGAGAGAGAGCGTATGCTGAAGTGATCAGTCTGCCAAATGTTGTCGTGCTCCAGGACTTCAGGGGTCGAAGAAAGGACTGGTGAAAGAGTGTGTGATGGGAGAGAGGGAGGAGCGGTTCTGCTGCTGACTGCAGAGGAAGCATTCTCTCCAGAAAATGGTAAGTGTGTGTGTGTGTGAGATTTAATGGTGGGAAGAGAGGATTGGCCAGTAACTTCGTTCTATCAATCACCCTGAGATCTGGACCTTACAGCACAGACAGCAGCTTCCTGCCAGACGCACGCGCACACATAGCTGGCAGCTTGTTTGGCTGAGGTCCAGGGTCTGGATAGCATGTCTGTTTGTTGGAGAGGAGACATTCGGTTAAACTTCTGGCTGCGTTCTCTCTCTCTCTCTGCTGAGATGTCAGCTGTTTCTGAGTTCTATGCCACAGCTCATAGCTAACTATGTGTTGAATTAAAAAACACTTCATACGGATCCTATCCCGATTGTTTCAGATAGGAATTTTCCAGAAACATCTCCGGAGGCGTAAGGATAAATCCATTCACTCTAGACTTTGAAGTAACCTATTCTAACCTGATTACCCCGAATAGGGTTATATTCCCTGAGCTCTTCCTGTGTCACTGTGTAAATCTGGGCTTGTCTAAACGTGTTGAGGAGTGTGTTTTCTCAGGGTTGCTCGTATTCCTGGAAATGAGGGCTGTTAGCACAGCCATCTGCCCTATTGCCCTATATGTTGACCACCACACACACACACACACACAAACGCACACAACGACGGCAATCAATGTCCCCCACCAAGGTGTTAATGCAAACACCCCACCCCTGCCACCCTTCTCCATTAAGTGCTCTCCTGGCTGTATGTGGGCTCTATTGGGGTTTATGGGCCGTGAGCTGCCGTTACTGGGTGTGAGGAGCCATAATGGGGCTGCAGTTTCCACCTGAGACAGATGGTTCAGAGGGGCGTCAGAGACACTGGCATCCAGTGTGGTGCTGTTATCGACACCTGTCGGAGCTAGCGGAGGATCAGCCTTGGGAACCACAGGGGCTGTCAGGGTTATCAGGCTTTTGTAAAAAAAAAAAAAAAAAAAAAAAAAACGCTGGAGATTTATTGACAGGGTGGCTTTCAACTGTGCAAAGTTCCTCAGCTTACACACGTCAGAGGAGCTGAAATGGTCAAACCACGCAGACACCATGGTGCATAAGGCACGACAGCGACTCTTCAACCTCAGGATGCTGAAGAAGTTCAGCCTGTCCCCGAGGGCCCTCACAGTGTCCTACAGGAGCACCATCGAGAGCCTACTGTCGGGCTGCGTCACAGCCTGGTACGGCAACTCCACCGCCGCAGACCGCAAAGTGCTACAGAGGGTGGTACGCTCAGCCGAATGCACCGTTGGGTGCACACTGCCTGTGTCGCAGGAAGGACAAGATCATCGGGGACCCCAGCCACCCGAGCCACGCCCTGTTCTCCCCACTTCCTTCACTAAGTATAGGAGCATTGTGGCAAAACCTGAAAGACTGGTCAGTAGCTTCTACACACAGATCATCAGGCTACTGAACAGCCACCACAAGTCAGCTACCTGCTCCCCCTGTCCCCCCAGACTTCCTATTTTGTGTGTGTGTGTGTGTGCGTGTGCGTGCGTGCGTGAGCTTGCATGAGAGACAGACAGAGAGTTCAAGTTTCCCTCAAGTCAGTCTGTTTTGTACTGTGACCCATCTACAGCCTTCCAAAATTCCCTGCTGCGACCCACCCAATAACCACAACCACCACTGTTTCCGTTTCTGGCCCCAATAACGACCTAGACGGAATGGGATCAGCTGTGACCCAAACCGCCATTTTAGAAACGCAACTTTCTAGTATAACAGTTTCTTTCTGAAGCAGTTGAAACAGGTAAGTGTTACCGCATGTACTCCTGAGAGAGAGACACAGTGAGAGAGAGAGCGAGAGAGAGAGAGAAATAAAGTCTTTATGTCATTACGGAACACTTAGGGGGCCATTAGCAGTATAGATCTTTTCCTCTGGTACACCTCCCCTCCGTTTCAAACTGTCTGGGCCAACAACCTCCTAACTGATCACACGGATTGATTGAGGAGACTTATTACCGTTGCCTCAATTTAAAAATTCGGCATGTTTTAAACCACTGCTGTACACTTAGGGCTGGTCTGCCAGATACAGACCTGCTTGGTAAACCAGCCCTAAGTCATCTAACAGACGAGTTTGCAAAGCAGAGAAACTGACTGTGAGAAAGTGGTAAGAGGGCTTACAGGCCTGTGATTTAGAATGCTGGTTCTGGCTGTATGTACAAAGGTCTGGTAAAGTCATAGGCCTGGGGAGTTTGGCTGGGACTGGAGATTTGTACCAGAGATAATCTCGTTGGAGGATAGACTGTCCTAAAGACGCCCAGCCCCATCAACGACAGGAGTATACTGCCACCCAGTGGATGGAAATTACAGAATAAACTTTGAAAATACTTTAACCTCACACTCTATATTTATTTTATTTTATTTAACCTTTATTAAATTAGGCAAGTCAGTTAAGAACAAATTCTTATTTACAATGATGGCCTACCCCGGACGACACTGGGCCTATTGTGCCCTGCCCTATGGGACTCCCAATCACGGCCGGATGTGATACAGCCTGGATTCAAACCAGGGACTGTAGTGACCCCTCTTGCACTGAGGATGCAGTCCCTTAGACCACTGAGCTACTCAGGAGCCCAAATCTAACACCAATGCAAACGATTAAAGATTACCAATGTGTGAAACTAGGATCGCTCAATCACTAGTCTGGTATGGCAACTGCTCGGCCTCCAACCGCAAGGCACTACAGAGGGTAGTGCGTACGGTCCAGTACATCACTGGGAACAAGCTTCCTGCCATCCAGGATCTCTATACAAGGCGGTATCAGAGAAAGGCCCTAAAAATTGCCAAAGACTCCAGCCACCCTAGTCATAGACTGTTCTCTCTGCTAACGCACGGCAAGCGGTACCTGAGCTCCAAGTCTAGGTCCAAAAGGCTTCTAAACAGCTTCTACACCCAAGCCATAAGACTCCTAAACAGCGAATAAAATGATCCCGAGTGGCACAGCGATCTAAGGCACTGCGTTGCGGTGCTAGGGGCTTCACTAGAGACCCTGATTTGATTCCAAGCTGTATCACAACCGGCCATGATTGAGAGTCCCTTAGGGTGGCGCACAATTGGCTCAGCGTTGTCCGGATTAGGGTGTGGCCTGGGTAGGCCTTCACTGTAAATAAGAATTTGTTCTTAACTGAATTGCCTAGTTAACATTTTTTTTACCTCCGCGGACTATTTTCATTGTCCCCTCCCCACATTTTTACGCTGCTTCTACTCTCGGTTTATTGTCTATGCAGTTACTTTACCTCTACCTACATGTACATATTACCTCAACTAACCTGTGCCCACCCCTGTATATAGTCTCGCTGTTATTTTGTTGTTGCTCTTTAATTATTATTGTTTGTTTAATTATTATTGTAGGGGCTACATTTATTTTTAACTTGCTTATTTTAGTAAATACTTTCTTAACACGTATTTTTCTAAAAACTGCATTGTTGGTTAAGGGCTTGCAAGTGAGTATTTCACTGTAAGGTCTACTGTACACCTGTTGCAATCAGCGCATGTGACAAATAACATTTGATTTGAAATCTCTGTAGTCAATATGATGCAGATCACAACATTTATTTGTAGCAGAGAGAATTACCCCCAAGCCCCCATAGTGTAGAGTACCAGACTTGACTACACTATAACACACACACACACACACACACACACACACACACACACACACACACACACACACACACACACACACACACAGGATCTCAAATCATACACGATTTAACCACATCTTCCACAGCATACTATTGTCGTGTTCTTACACAGTACAGGATCTTACATTAACACAGACAGTGACAGAGAAGGACGTGGTGAGCCCCCCGACCAGCGCGTTGACATCATGTTCCCGTGAGGGGGTGGTGACATCGTCGTAGAGCGGCATAACAGCACGGCATCAGAATTTGACGTCCCATCTAGATGTCAAGCTCCGCCCGCTGCCGACAACTCAAACCAATCACAACTAAAGACGTATAACAACATCATAAATAAACATTTAGTGAGAAAATAAATATCAATAATAATATTATGGTAATATATCCAGGGGTCTTTTTAAATAGGCTTCTCTTGGTAATCTCTGGTCAAAACTGGGACGTTATGGCTGCTGTGCCATGTTGAAATCAGATGGAAACGACAGTGAAGGTTCGTCTTCTTAGATAGCCTTTGAAACGTTTCAATTGGTTCACATTAAATGATCAGACTTTTCAACAGCTCTCTAGGTTAAGTTCAGTCTATTCTGAGCGGATGTCATCCTCCACATTCAACGTCCAGCTAACAAGTTTCAACCCCCATTCATCAAGCGTCAGCCGGCACAGAAACACTTTCAACGGCAGTTAGAGATCGACGCTTCCCCAAATCAACTACTACATTACAGCAGCTCCAAACTTCCCTTAATCATTTGGCCTTAATCATTTGAGGAGAAACCTGTGTGTGTGCGTGCATGTGCACGTATGTGTGTGTCAGCATGCATGGAGAGTTGAAGCATTCATGACTGTCTGAGTTGTGTGTTTAAGGTAGCTGTGGTGTGTTTGTGTGTATAAGGTATGAGTGGTGTGCATGTACACTACCGGTCGGTCAAAAGTTTGGACACACCTGCTCATTCAAGGGTTTTTCTTTCTTTTTTTTACTATTTTCTACATTGTAGAATAATATTGAAGACATCAAAACTATGACATTACACATGGAATCATGTAGTAAGCAAAAAAGTGTTAAACAAATCAAAATTCTTCAAATAGTCACTCTTTGCTTTGACAACAGCTTTGCACACTCTTGGCATTCTCTCAACCAGCTTCACCTGGAATGCTTTTCCAAAAGTCTTGAAGGAGTTCCCACATATGCTGAGCACTTGTTGGCTGCTTTTCCTTCACTCTGCGGTCCGACTCATCCCAAACCATCTCAATTTGGTTGAGGTTGGGGGATTGTGGACGCCAGGTCATCTGATGCAGCACTCAATCACTCTCTTTCTTGGTAAAATAGCCCTTACACAGTGTTGAGGTGTGAAAATCAAATGGTAGTCCCACTAAGAGCAAACCAGATGGGATGGCGTATCGCTGCAGAATGCTGTGGTAGCCATGCTGGTTGTGTGCCTTGAATTCTAAATAAATCAGACAGTGTCACCAGCAAAGCACCCCCACACACTAACACCTCCTCCTCCACGCTTTACGGTGGGAAATACACATGCAGAGACATCATCCGTTCACCCACACTGTGTCTCACAAAGACAAGGCTGTTGGAACCAAAAATCTCACAATTTCCACGGGTCTAATGTCCATTGCTCGTGTTTCTTGCCCAAAGCAAGTCTCTTCTTATTATTGGTGTCCTTTAGTAGTGGTTTCTTCACAGCAATTCAACCATG
Organism: Oncorhynchus clarkii lewisi; assembly: GCF_045791955.1. NCBI lineage: Eukaryota > Metazoa > Chordata > Actinopteri > Salmoniformes > Salmonidae > Oncorhynchus > Oncorhynchus clarkii. Next base: position 7,938,677 of record NC_092175.1, read on the forward strand.
AAGGCCTGATTCACCGTCTCCTCTGAACAGTTGAAGTTGAGATGTGTCTGTTACTTGAACTCTGTGAAGCATTTATTTGGTCAACAATTTCTGAGGCTGGTAACTCTAATGAACGTATCCTCTGCAGCAGAGTTAACTCTGGGTCTTCCATTCCTGTGGCAGTCTTCATGAGAGCCAGTTCTATCATAGCGCTTCATGGTTCTTGCAATTGCACTTGAAGAAACTTTCAAAGTCCTTCACATTTTCCGTATGGACTGACCTTCATGTCTAAAGTAATGATGGACTGTCGTTTTTCTTTGCTTATTTGAGCTGTTCTTGCCATAATATGGAGTTGGTATTTTACTAAATAGGGCTATCTTCTGTATACCCCCATGTCACAACACAACAGATTGGCTCAAACACATTAAGGAAAGAAATTCCACAAATTAACATTTAAGGCACACCTGTTAATTGAAATGCATTCCAGGTGACTACCTCATGAATCTGGTTGAGAGAAGCCAAGAGTGTGCAAAGATGACATCAAGGCAAAGGGTGGCTACTTTGAAGAATCTCAAATTAAAATATAACACTTTTTTGGTTACTACATGATTCCATATGTTACTTCCTAGTTTGGATGTCTTCACTATTATTCTACAACGGAGAAAATAGTAGAAATAAAGAAAAACCCTGGAATGAGCAGGTGTTCTAAAACATCTGACCGGTAGTGTTTGTCTCCTCTTTACTCCATCTCTCTATCCGACTCCTCCAGAGAGCGTTTCCTAGCGAACAGGTGGGTGGGGTCTCTTCCTCTCATGCTGGGCTGGATCTTGAAGGAGGGGGGAGACCCCATTGGCCAGTGCCAGCCGGCGGGGGCGGAGTTAGCACCTTGGTTAGACTCCTGGGGGCAAGGCTTGTTCTGCAGCAGCTGGAAGAGGGTCTCCATGTCTGGCCCCAGCCTAGAAACAAACTCCGCCCTGACAACCGCCACTGTCCCCTGATCACAGGCCAGCAGGGACTGAAGCAGAGTGCTGTAGTACCTGGAACGCACACGTCGCATTAGACAAATACACCGGGTTAGTCACGCGCACACACAGTTTGGCTCACCTGTTGGGGAAGTGTGCAGGTACCTGTACCACCTCTCCAATGGCCTCAGGGTTGGAGCGAGCCACACCACAGATGTCTAGTCTACTGTAACACTCCTCCTGGACCTACACACACACACACACACACACACACACACACACACACACCTTAACTCTCAGAAACTAGCACTTCATCCTACCACACAGTAGAGGTTATTTGGGATCACTTTGGCGCCGATAGAAAGATATGACGGCTGACAAGGAGTGAATCTCTAATAAAGCCAGTGACTGACCTCAGAGATCATCCTCTGGAAGATTCCACAGCGCCTGATGGTCTGGAACACTTTAGATGTGACGCCGTTGGCAATACACCTCAGACTCTCCTTTACAAATGTCTTACCCTGTGTGCACACACACACACACACACACACACACACACACACACACACACACACACACACACACACACACACACACACACACACACACACACACACACAGGGTTAGAGACACTGCGGTGGGTCGTCACAAAAGTGTGTGTGTGTGTGTGTACAGATTACCTGTGTGTTGAAGGTAGCTGCGGTGTGGAGGAACAGTTGGCAGATATCGTGCATGCCATCCGTGTCACAGGTAGAATTCTCCAGGCAGGCAAATGTTCCACATCCCACAGCTAGAGCACCATTCAAGCACCCAGCCACATCCGCTGGAGAGAGAGAGAGAGAGGGGGGGGGGGGGGGGGGGGGGTAAATCAAACTTCGGCAATTGCCAGAGGCTATAGTGGGCTACACTCACATACATGTAAGAAAGTGCCTATGTCTCTATTCATGGGAATGCAACTATTTTAGCAAGGTTTGATTACAGGAGGCAACTTTCACACCCAACTCTTGTGCATGAACCCAACGCACTCGGTATATACAGCCTTTTTAGGATAAGAACTGCAGTTTGCATCGTCTTTTGCACTTTAGGCTAACCAACGGTACTCACAGGGGCTACTGGAGGAGAAGCGTGCACGGCCAGGAGAGGATTCCTCCGGTTCGGCATCGAAGGCGGAGGTCCCCAGGACTAGGAAGATCGCGAACAGGCCGAATTTAGCTAGCATCTTGTTGAAATATGGTGATGTTCATCGGGTGCAAGAGGTAGGCTTGATTTTTGGTGGAGAACACTTGGGATGTAGCTCTCTGTTAGTTCCCTGGTTAGTGTTACATTGACAAGCTGTTTTTTTTATAGCTGTTTGTTACACAAATCACTGGACCCCCAGCGGGTTTGTCCAATCAGCGACCGGCATCTCCAGTGGGGGTCGCGGTGCATGCGTTAGGCTAATTTATCAAATGTTTCCACTGAGCGCTTTGGAACTTTCCGTGTGTCTGCTCATATTTATTCATGTAAGAACGTTCATTGTGGAAATTGAAACTAAAGTGATTATTTAATTTCAAAATGCATCGGGCGAGGTTACAATGGGTCTGCTAATTGTGAGAAGCAGCTGTTCAGGTGTGGTTGTAGGAAAAATGACTTGTCTTCAAAACCAGAATCCTTTCAGCATTGTAATACGACTACGATTAGCTCAAGTTTTGATTTAGAATAGGTGACCTCCCTAGTTAAATTAGGCCTAGGAAACTGAAATGAGTTGTTTTAAAAATTCCAGTCATGTTTCATGTTCATGTGGTTCAGTCATGTAGAAAGGCCGATCAGTCATTGTGAAAGGCATGCGTGTGTTGGTTTGTGTGTGCGTTATGGGGGGGGGGGTTGTTCGTGGAGGTGGCAGGGTCTCCATGATGACCTGTGTTGCCATGGAGTAACAGTCGACAACCTATTTTGGATCTGATAACCTGTCACCGCTCATAAGAGGTTCAAATGTCTGTTAAGGGTCTCAGAGCTGTGACATGTGAGAGAGGAAATGGTTATGTTTTAACTTTCATTAACTTTCCCCTCATTCATTCTCACACCCCTTTATTCTTCCCTTGACATGCACAGTCACATCTCTCTCCCTCTGGGTGCTCCTGCACGACGCCGCTCTGTCGAGTTATTCAGACATTTGCTACAGAGTTGAATGTTTTTTGATAGATGTTTTTTATTTTGGTGATATATTTTACGACCAAATACTGCGGGAACTAACAATCACCCCAGTCAAAACAGATGAACACAAACAAATCTCCAAAAACTCTTATTGTATTGTAGAAAACTGTCACGAGGAGGAGTCGGTGACAGCAGCAGCTGATGGGCCGCTGCTACCTGGGGGTTCTATGACTCCCCCAGCTCACTTTGGCAGAGTCACAACCTGACATACTTAGCTTACCTGGTAACCTGTCAGATACTCCTAACTCACCTGGTAAACCCACCAGTTAAACCTAGCACAACCAGGTTCACATTGGGGAGGGCGCAGACAGAAAGGCCATTATTGGAGCTGACGCGATGCCTTAATCTACATGTCAGAAAGGGCATGTCTGTTCTACATAATGTATGTTGTCCAATTAGAACTCCAGGTCCCAGCCGGACTCCTCGTCTGGGGGCGGGGCCTCGCTGTCATCGGGGAAGCAGTCAAAGTTTCTGGTGTCCAGTGGACCCTCCACCTGGGAAAGACGAGACACGGCTGAGTGTGTGTGTGTGTGTGTGTGTATATGTGTGTGTGTATTAACGTGTATACTCACAGTAGGAGTGAAAGGAGGGGCCAGAGTTGTCTGTCGGAGGCCCTCCCAATTGAAACCTTCAAACCACCTGAAGACAAATAAAAAAAGAATCACAGCTAGGACAACTAAACTCAGCTCTCGTTGTTGTATCACGATGACCGTGGCTGTGTCCAAAAATGGCACCCTAATTGAGGCAAAATAATCTGCATGGGAGCTGAAGAACAAAACGTCCTTTCAGAGAACGTAGCTATTTCTGTTCCATGCAGTCCTATTGGCTGGTAGGTCCAGCAGTCCTCGTCACCACGGTAACTCTTACTTGTGTTTCTGGATGTCCTTCACCCCATTCTTCTGGTTCCCCACCCTCTCAGATGGGTTGTCCCTGGGCAACACACATACACACACACACACACACACACAGTCACATATACACACTCTGCAGCAAGCACCATTTGATGAGGTCTCTATGCTCTGTGTTTGTGCGTGGTGTGTGTGGGTGTGTGTGTTTGTTTGTGTGGGCGTGTAACCTGCAGAGGCGTTTGATGAGGTTGGCAGCACTCTTGGAGATCTTCTTGGGGAACTCCACCATGTCGATTCCTCTCAGGATGATGTTATAGGTGTTCATAGGGTCAGAACCAGAGAACGGAGGACTGTAGAGGAGGTGGGGAGGGAGAGAGAGAGAGAGAGAGAAAGACAATCCCGGCATTGAGACCAATAAGAAGATCCCATCTCTGAGCGCGCGCGCACACACACACACACACACACACACACGCGGTGTACCTGCCGCTGAGCAGTTCATAGATGAGTATCCCCAGGGACCAGCAGTCTGCAGAGATGTCGTGTCCCTTGTTCAGGATGATCTCTGGGGCCACGTATTCTGGAGTCCCACAGAACGTCCACGTCTTCTGACCCAGACCCACCTTCTTAGCAAAGCCAAAGTCCACCTGATAGATAAACACGCACACTTAAATATGGTGCTTTTTGTTCTGTGTGTCTGCGCCCCGAGATTCAATCAACTGAAGACGAAGGAAAACCACACTGCCTGCTTATCCCGAAAACTCTATGCCGCGTCAGAGGTGTTTGTGCGTGAACTAGTACCAGTTTGGCGTATCCTCGTTGGTCCAGTATGATGTTCTCAGGTTTGAGGTCTCTGTAGATGATGCCTCGAACATGGAGGAAGGCCAGAGCCTCTACAACACAGCCTGTATAGAACCGTGTGGTGCCGTCCTCAAACGAACCCCTAGAAGAGTCAGATGAACATGTTTAGGCCCATAGATGATCCAGGGGTGCTCAGACTATCAACCGCGACTCTATTGATATGTAACAATTTGCCAGGGCGAGGGTTCTGGTTCGGGTTGAACTGGGAGGTGGACGTGAAGCTAGGGTTAGGTTGTGGGTTGTGGTTGAGGGTTAGAGTTGAACCGGGATGTGGGCATGACGCTAGGGTTAGTTGATAGCTGGCTGAGCAGTTTGTGTACAGTCAGGTTTCATTTGGAGTCGTTCTAGACCTACACACACACCTGGCACTCAGTAGAGTCCACAGTTCTCCTCCCAGACAGGCCTCCTGCAGCATGTACAGATACTTAGAGTCCCTAAACGTCCGATACAACCTGGACAAGGACACACAGCGTCAGTGTGTGTGTGTGTGTGTGTGTGCGTAATTGTCAGTGAAGTGGCTGTGTGGTGTGTGTGTGTGTGTGTTTGTGTGTGTGTGTACCGGACGGTGAAGGGGCCGTGTGCGTCCATCATGATGCGTCTCTCTGAGAGGATGTGGCCCTGTTGGCTGGTGTCCAGAATGTGACGCTTCTTCAGAACCTTCATAGCAAACGTCCTGCTGGTGTCACTCTTCAACTGCACCTGAACACACACACACACACACACACACACACACACACACACACATTATACATATTAAAACACACACAGGCGTTGCACACACACACAGTCCTGTTAGCGCACACACGTTATACACACACTCGCACCCACCAGTTCGACGCGACTGAAGCCTCCAATTCCGAGGGTGCAGATGACGTGGAAATCGTTGAGAGACACGCTGGAGAAAAACACTGCCTCTGCCTCCAACCTGGAGACGGAGGGGGGTCAATCAATTGCCCAATATCTTCTCACTGAAACTAGCGAGTCTGTGTGGTTGGATATATCACAAACTAAATGTACTAAACTTAGTTTGGGTGAAACAAGAGAAAGGAGGATCGAAAGAAGAGAATTCAGAGGTGTAGCGACACTTACTTGGCCTTGAGCTCGTCACTCTCGTTGTGTCTGCTGCTGTCGTCATCAAGCCCTCCTATCAGCTGCATGAACGACCTGGAACAGGGGAGGGGTTAGGGTTACACAACCCCGCATCTACCAATGAAGAAGGGTTCAGTTACACACACACACACCACAGGAGGTTGGTGGCGCCTTAATTGGGGAGGACGGGCTCATAGTGATGACCGGAGTGGAATGGTCAACTCATCGAACACGTGGTTTCCATGTGTTTGACACGGTCTCATTTACTCCATTCCAGCCATTATTTTGAGCCATCCTCCCCTCAGCAGCCTCCTGTGGTACACACACACACACACACACACACACACACACACACACACACACACACACACACTCTTGCTTTCTCCCCCCAGGGGTCTCTCACTCTCTGTCCACGACCAGACAGGTCACTCCCCCTACTGCTGTGACACTGGCCGTACGAACATCCTCCCTGGGGAGAGAGAGAAATATTTATTAATTCATTCATTATAAACATAAATAAGCAGTCATCTTTATTATTTTCCTTTGCAAAACACAACTCTACTCTAATCCTATGAGACTATATGTTTACTTAGGCAATTGGTTGGTGTGTTTGGTTGTTCTCTAAAGCTGCTGGTTGTTGTTTGGTTGTTAGAGGTGTTGTTTGGTTGTTAAAGGTGTGTTTGGTTGTTAGAGGGGAGTGTTTGGTTGTTCTCTAAAGCTGCTTGTTGTTGTTTGGTTGTTAGTGGTGTTGTTTGGTTGTTAGAGGAGTTGTTTAGTTGTTAGAGGTGTGTTTGGTTGTTAGAGGTGTGTTTGGTTGTTCTCTAAAGCTGTTTGTTGTTGTTTGGTTGTTAGTGGTGTTGTTTGGTTGTTAGAGGTGTTTTTTGGTTGTTCTCTAAAGCTGCTTGTTGTTGTTTGGTTGTTAGAGGTGTGTTTGGTTGTTAGAGGTGTTGTTTGGTTGTTCTCTAAAGCTGCTGGTTGTTGTTTGGTTGTTAGAGGTGTGTTTGGTTGTTAGAGGTGTTTTTTGGTTGTTCTCTAAAGCTGCTGGTTGTTGTTTGGTTGTTAGAGGTGTTGTTTGGTTGTTAGTGGTGTTGTTTGGTTGTTAGAGGTGTGTTTGGTTGTTCTCTAAAGCTGTTTGTTGTTGTTTGGTTGTTAGTGGTGTTGTTTGGTTGTTAGAGGTGTTTTTTGGTTGTTCTCTAAAGCTGCTTGTTGTTGTTTGGTTGTTAGAGGTGTGTTTGGTTGTTAGAGGTGTGTTTGGTTGTTCTCTAAAGCTGCTTGTTGTTGTTTGGTTGTTAGAGGTGTGTTTTTGGTTGTTCTCTAAAGCTGCTGGTTGTTGTTTGGTTGTTAGAGGTGTTGTTTGGTTGTTAGAGGGGAGTGTTTGGTTGTTCTCTAAAGCTGCTGGTTGTTGTTTGGTTGTTAGAGGTGTTTTTTGGTTGTTAGAGGTGTGTTTGGTTGTTAGAGGGGAGTGTTTGGTTGTTCTCTAAAGCTGCTTGTTGTTGTTTGGTTGTTAGAGGTGTTGTTTGGTTGTTAGAGGAGTTGTTTAGTTGTTAGTGGTGTGTTTGGTTGTTCTCTAAAGTTGCTGGTTGTTGTTTGGCTGTTAGAGGTGTTGTTTGGTTGTTAGAGGTGTTGTTTGGTTGTTAGAGGTGTGTTTGGTTGTTCTCTAAAGCTGCTTGTTGTTGTTTGGTTTAGAGGCGTTGTTTGGTTGTTAGAGGTGTTATTTGGTTGTTAGAGGTGTTGTTTGGTTGTTAGAGGGGAGTGTTTGGTTGTTCTCTAAAGCTGCTTGTTGTTGTTTGGTTGTTAGAGGTGTGTTTGGTTGTTCTCTCATAGCTGCTTTTTGTTGTTTGGTTGTTAGAGGTGCTGTTGTCTCACCCTTTTAGCGCCTGCTCTCCAAACCAGTCCCCCCTAGAGAGTGTGGTCAGAAACTCTGGCTCCTCATTGGATGATTTCTGTTGCGTGACCTTTACCTGAGCGCAGACAGGAGAGACAAGAAAAAAAGGGGGGAGAGGAGAGGGGAAGAGAGAGGAAGTTATTGGGAGGAAGTCTGTGAACTTAAATTATGATTATTACTGGTATGTTTTAATTGCATTACTGATTGTGTCCACATGGTGGCAGTGTGATTGTGATTTTATACACTTCTCTCCTCCACCTCCTCTTCCTCACCTGTCCTTCGCTGATGATGAAGAAGGTGTCTCCTGTGGCGCCCTGCCTGATGATGTAATCACCTTCACTGTAGTGAGTCTGAGCGAGAGAGAGATAGATAGATAGAGAGAGGGAGAAAGAGAGATGAGGAAAGGGAGTGGGAGAGGATAAGGGAGAGGGAGAGAGACAGAGGACAGCAGAGGAGGAGAGAGAGAGGTGGGGAGCAGGAGAGGACAAGGGAGGGGGAAAGAGAAAGAACAGCAGAATAGGAGAGAGAGAGGTGGGCAGAGAGACAAAGGGAGAGAGTGAAAGATGAAGGGAGGGAAGATGGAGAGAGAGGACAGCAAGGGAAAAGAGAGAGAGGGGCATGGCTCTCAGACAGAAGCACTTTCCCACAGAAAGGAGAAACAGTCTGCGTGTCTCTAAAAGCTGGAAGGCATGTGACTATGGCAGTATGCAGTTAACACACACACACATGCAAGTGCCCTCACGCACACACACGAACACACAAACTCTTAAAACAAATCCACACTGACTGTCACCACCAGCTGCTCTCCATCTGACCATGCTTGTGTGTGTGTGTGTGTGTGTGTGTGTGTGTGTGTGTGTGTGTGTGTGTGTGTGTGCACTCCTCACCTCCTCCAGAACATCAGCTACCTTACTAAGAACGTCCTCAGGCAACGACTGAAAGGAGGGAACACTGACAGAAAGAGAAAGAGAGGGAGAGAGAGAGAGATGGAGAGAGAACAACAACATGCTTGCCAAAATCAATTGTGTGAATAATAATAATTTGAAAATACGTGACTAGGGTTGCAAAGGGAGGGTATATTACTTGAAACTTTCTAAGTTTACCAGTAAACTACTAGAATTTTGGTAACTTTCAAGAATTTCATGTAATTTATTACAAAACATCTAGTGGCCATTTGGGGTACTTCAGATTATCTCAGGTGTTTGTAATTATCTCTGGCCCTCTGCGTGGACTTAGAATATAGAATATAGAATATAGAATATAGAATATAGAATATAGAATATAGAATAAAAGAATATATCAAATAATCAAAAAAGATGATTTTAAAATAAAACATAGAGTGGCGAAGCTGTAATACATTATTTTAAATATAAACCATCAACTTAGTGAATACCATTTAATATGAGGGTTTCAGCACTTTATTGTCCCTCAGATGAAATCGTGGAGAGGAATGTGTATCTGTCTCCGTCCGTCCATCCGCTCGTACGTTAGTTACACGCGATAAGGACACGGTTATAAAACATGAATAATATAAATACTTATTTAAAAAAATAGTTATTTTAGTGTACATTTCCAAAATTACCATAGATTACCTGTTAAATACCAAAATGACAGAGTATTCCAGTAACTTTGGTAAATGACTTGTAGCTTTGCAACCCTAGACGTGACAGAAGCTAGCGAACATTCTGTGTTCTGTGGCTACTGAATCTTAATCTTCTGTCTATTCAACTAGGCTCACAGAAGTCTGCATAGCTGCAGAATAAAGAGTGTGTTCCAAGCAGAAGCGAACCGTGCTTGTGTGTGTGTGTGCGTGCGTGCCTGTGTTTGTGTGTGTGTGTGTGTGTGGGTGCGTGCGTGCGTGCGTGCGTGCCTGTGTTTGTGTGTGTGCGGGTGCGTGCGTGCGTGCCTGTGTTTGTGTGTGTGTGTGGGTGCGTGCGTGCCTGTGTTTGTGTGTGGGTGCGTGCCTGTGTTTGTGTGTGTGTGTGTGTGTGTGTGTGTGTGTGTGTGTGGGTGCATGCGTGTGTGCGTGCGTGCCTGTGCCTGTGTTTGTGTTTGTGTGTGTGTGTGTGGGTGCGTGCGTGCGTGCGTGCGTGCCTGTGTTTGTGTGTTTGTGTGTGTGTTACCTGCGGAGGAACTCCATATACTGGGAGTGTTTAATGAGTCCAGTCCTCATCATGATGGTCTGGAAACCCTGTCTGTTTATCGCCCACAGCTTAATGTCCGTCAGAGCTGGAGGGAGAAATGGAGAGCGAGAAAGACAGAGGAAGAAAGAGGGAGAGGAGAAAGAGAGGGGGAGAGAGAGAGAAGAGAGGGGGACAGAAAGGCAGAGAGAAGGGTTCAGAGAGAGATATGAGGAAGTGGAGAGGGGTGAAAGAAGAGCAGGACAATTTCAATGAATTTCAAAGCCTCCATATTCACACCTACTGCTCACAGGAACACTCTCCATCCCGTTCAACACACACAAAAAAAGACGATAATATGATTCAATCCTTTAGCAAGTAGCCAGTAGAGGGAATCTCAATGAAAGACTTACATACACAAACAATCAGAGAGATGCAGGCCCTGCGTGCGTGTGTGTGTGTGTGGTTGCAAAAGGAATGAACAGGGCACAGTTTCAAGGTCTCGCTCCTTTTCTCTCACACACATTTACAACCACACGTACTGCGCACTTTATGAAAAACATACACACACAATAATACACGGACAAAAGTACACACGCAGTCACGTGCAACAACACGCGGCAGCACAGTACACATAGCAGTTGATAGGAAATGCCATTATCTCAACAGTTCTCCTTCTAGAGATGAGAGCCTTCACATTCCCACTCTAATTATCTGCTATAACACACACACACACACACACACACACACACACACACACACACACACACACAGTTTCTCTCTATTCTAATAAGAGGGTAATTATATAGATTATATTTATATATATACACATTTCACCTCCTCCTGCAGCCCCTCACAGACCCTGTCCTCACCCCCTCCGCCCACACCACACATGTTCACTACCTGTCAATCAACTCCGATGATGGAGAGAGACAGAGACATGAGGAAGAATGATTCAAGAACACATGGTCCAATCAAAAGACTTGCGGGTGTGGAAAGAGGAGAGGACAG